>NC_091930.1:34661569-34754069 GCF_041260155.1 Ptychodera flava
TTATCTGTTCGTAGGTGAATCACCTTCGACGAAATACCGCAGGGAAGTTTTTTTCACAGTTTGTGGAAGGACCACAACGCCTCCAGGTGTGGTCAATGGGAAATCGAACAGCAGATATCGCGTAGAGTGTAACAACGTCGCTGGCGGTTCATTTGTGACCGCACATATATAGATAAAAGTATGCAGCATTTGGAGCCAGAACGGCGGTCTAACCGATGAAAAGTTCCCATCCGATTGCCTTTCAATTCCGGCGAAAAAAGTTGTGTCCCTAGTGTGAATGCGCCAGATCAATGCAGACTTCAAACTTTCACTCATTTGAGCAAGACGGTTCTCTGTGTCCGGACACCTCTCTGGTGCAGTCTCATTTTCAAATCACCCTGATACACCTACTGTGGACTTTACCTCATCGCGCTCCAAGCTTCACTTTTTACAGATCAAGTCCATGAACAGCACTGTAACTAACACGATTGGAACTAATTTGGGATAATTGGATTTTCATATTTATCAAATTTCTCAAACGTATTAGGTGCCGTATAGCTGAATGTTGCAATATTGCAAATTACTCATAAAAACAAGTGTGTAACGTAAAAAGAAAAGCAGATGACATTACATTCACTTACTTCACCATCCAATTACCCCTAATTAGTTCCAATCGTGTTAACTGCATCTTGGTCAATGTTATGCTCTCATTGATGACATAACCACATACTGTTGAAAATGGAAGCTAGAAACACATCATGTGTACGACGTGCAGGGTTTCAGGTGTTTTTGTGTTACAAATAAAAAGGATGATAGCAAAACATTTATATTATTATGAATCGGAGATAAATGGACCGATAAGATAGTCACTCAAACAGAATTAAAACATAATAGATAGAAAGATAGATAGATAGATAGATAGATAGATAGATAGATAGATAGATAGATAGATAGATAGATAGATAGATAGATAGATAGATAGATAGATAGATAGATAGATAGATACTATAGATAGATAGATAGATAGATAGATAGATAGATAGATAGATAGATAGATAGATAGATAGATAGATAGATAGATAGATAGATAGATAGATAGATAGATAGATAGATAGATAGATAGATAGATAGATAGATAGATAGATAGATAGATAGATAGATAGATAGATAGATAGATAGATAGATAGATAGATAGATAGATAGATAGATAGATAGATAGATAGATAGATAGATAGATAGATAGATAGATAGATAGATAGATAGATAGATAGATAGATAGATATTGGTCAATTGATTGATTGATTAGTCGATTGACTGATTAACAGACAGACAACAACAGATAGATAGATTGATCGACAAGTACATAAAGAACTGGAAATGATTTATCAGGCACGTTACATCATCAAATGTCAGGGCGAAAAGAGAGAAGGGGCTACGTTATGGAGAGAGAGAGAGAGAGAGAGAGAGAGAGAGAGAGAGAGAGAGAGAGGAGAGAGAGAGAGAGAGAGAGAGAGAGAGAGAGAGAGAGAGAGAGAGAGAGAGAGAGTTCATAACATTGGGAATTTGCTCATTTGATTTTCGTACGTCATTATAGTCATGTTTATTTAGAATTAAATAAAGATAGACCGTTAAACGGGACTTTGTCGCTTTCAGTGTGTGAGGGGAGAGGTGCTTGTCTCGGCTTGAAATCCGGAATCACTAATGTGGGTTTCTGGATTTTCAAAAACTCTTCGGTGACGTCAACATTGGGAAGATATCGGGAGTTTAGCGCAAGAGTTATATATTTGACATCGAACTCTGAAGAGACTGACCACAACGCTAACCAACTCCCTTAGCTTTTGTTATTTTGTTGGTCCTGTGTTTGTTGGTTGTCGTGTTTGTTTTTTTGGTTTCCTTGTAATGTGACGACGAAGCGAAATATTTAGCCTTGAACAGCATCGTTCAAGTTTTCGACCGCATGCGCAAACGATATCTCGAGCTGATTAAAACTCATCTCCCTAACTTGAAATGGCTGATTCCGCATTAGAGTAGTACGTTCCTCGAAATTGAAAGTTATGAACACATGCATTCAAACTTCCGATATGAATCTTTCGACAATTCCCTTTCATATTCTGGAACAAAAGCCAGGGGTCAAAGTACAAGAGAAACAAACTCCCTAAAATTTACGATATCTGATCATGAAATGTAAAATGGCCGCCATGATCTACGCAAAGTCCTGTGAGAAGGATGGGATTTTCAATTTTTACAAAAAGAAGACAACGAAACCTTCATTTCTCAACAGGCTTCAAAACGAGGCCACTTCAAAATATTGTACACATTTGATAGTTCTAATATCTGTCCCTCGAGGCGCACTCTACTTTAAGGTACATAGTTAAAGTTCGCGCCTGAAAATTTACTTTAACTTTCGCTCAAACTTTTCTTCTTGAAAATTTAAACCTTATTCTTCGAAATCTCGATGAAAATCAGGGTCACGTGCACTTTGGTACAAGAAGAAAACAAATCATTGAATGTTCACCGGCGCTTGAGATTCAAAATGGCTGCCACCCCCCTTTTACCTCAGATGTGGAAAATTAAATTTTCTGTTTTCACAAACATTAAACGGTGAACAACGTTCTGTGTTCCAATAGCGTCAAAATGAGCGGCACTCACAAATGGTCGACCAAATAATGTATTGTAGAAGTTTGAGAGACCGAATATCTGTCCCCGAGGCGCATTCTGCATTAAAAACAAAAGTACTTGCGCTTTTGAGGAACAATGCCAAGTAATTAAAGACTGTTCCGTCAAACGGTAAACAGAGCAGACGATAGCTTTTGTGTCACGGTACACCTGATTCAGAACATTGATAGGTCAAAGGTCAGGAGTGACGGGCTCGATGTATATAGGACATGACTGGATGAAATCTCTTCTTACGGATGGTTTCTTGGGTAGGATGGGTCGTGTCGTTTCTGAATATACCAAACTACACTTCCCTGTCTGTGAAGTAACAAACGATTACCAAAAACATGTCTAGGTTCAGACACAAATCTACACCTCAGCAATTTATGCAAGTGTTACTCCAGGAATACTTTCTCGCAAATACCTTTGCTATATCTTGCAAATATCCTTGCTGTTTTGAGAAATACTGCATCAGGTTTTCAACGCAACAACTGTAACCAATGCCTCTTCAACCCCCCCCCCCCACACACACACACGCACACACACACCCATGAAAATTAGAAGCTTCATTAATGGTGAGACAGTGCGTTAGCCGTCAATTTAGAGCGAGACGCCCACTCAGTGATGGTGGTACCCGGTGAAAATGCCTTTGTTATATTTAGGTTCTGCCCTGCCCTGCCACATCGTAATATAGAAACGCGTAAGTGTACTGACCTATTAAGTCTTGATCGTTAGGACGTGACAACAAAACCTATCCGGCTATTTGCGCTGCTCTTACGTTGCAATTTTCGAAGCACCGTTAGTAAGCGCTAAAAAAAGACTAACAGGTGTATGGTGATGTGTGCGTGGCACGACACGCTTTACTCCAAAACTCTCCGTCACGCGCATTTTTGAATTTTAGGATAGCCCCCCCCCCGTCTTTCCACCATCGTTGTAAAGATTATCGATTACAAATCTGCAGAACAGAGCATATAGGTAGGCAGGCAGGCAGACAGACAGACAGACAGACAGACAGACAGACAGACAGACAGGTACCGATAAATTGAAACAATTATGTATATAAGTTGACAGGGAGATAGAAGAACGACGCAATAGCAACGTTTTTAAGACGGGAAGACAAGGCTATGTCATTGGCAAACGACTACAGACCATATTGAATTTCCGCGCCAGTCACCATTTTTAAGCGCCATCTTTTACCATAGTATGTGTTTTTTAAAATTTTCAGGAATACTGATATTGACGAAGAATTCTAATGCCCTCAGCAGGTTGTTTGATATCCTTGATGAGTGTGTGTAGATTGCTGAAAGGAGAGGTGTTTTAGTCGACATTGACCGGTGGCAGACAAAGAGAGACAGGAATAGGCAGAAGAAACGACAGCAGAGATAGACAGACTTTCAGACAGACAGACACACACAGAGAGGGAGAGAGAAAATGCGATTTCTGGAGTGAAAATGAAGATGATTTTAAATTTTCTATAATTATCAAATTTAGACCGACTTTTTGTTCGCTATCGTATCATTGCAATCATTTTATTTTGTTTTTCGTGATTGTGACGGAATGCTGTTGTATTATTTTTGCGCGCGACGACGTCGTCTGCCTCGATCAGGACGCGGTTATGCCGTTTCATAATGATGTTCTAAGCTTGAAACAAAACGGACGTCGACGTGACTTCACGTACATTGTTTTGTAGCGCCGGGGACCAGTGAGAGTTGCCTATTATTAAACCGTTGCTTTCTGGGGTTGATCATTTATAATAGTTTTGATGTCAGAGAAACTGGATATAGCGCGGTTGGTATACCCGCGCCTATTCTGTGTACACAAAGCGAATGGTTGCAAGCGACCCGCTGCCGCAATAACGGTGGACGTCCAAATAGCTTCGGGTGACAGTCGCCTTTTTATTAGCTGCGCTTATTTTGCCCCCTGCTCAAGTATGAACACCTTTGCCCGCCAAACAGGAATCGAGGACGTTTCACCGTGTTTGCTTGTTGTCGCCAAGCGCTTGGTCGGATTTTATTTTGCTTGTAATGGTCTAGTACCATTTTTATTTTGTTTAGTTTGTTTTAATGTGTTGTCGGCGATGCCAAGGTCGCGTAGTTTGTCATATGTCAACAACCAGACCTGGTTTCGCTGACTGCGCCAAAAGTCGGTGTTCAGTAAGGATATCGTTGCCTTCACTGGTGTCAGCTGATAGACTTTGGGTCAAGTTCATGTCGTGGACTTTACGGTCTTAAAGGTATCGCTTGAGACCATTGTGTACAAATACAGTCGGCGACACCAAGGAACCAAAACCACAAATTTGGGTAGTTCTGGTGTAACTAAGTTTATAACAGCCCTCAATACACGTTCTTTCCTCCATACGTATCTGTGATTAGTTCTTACAATCTGCCGTTTTACCAATCCAAACTAACAACAAATCTTTCAGAGTCCCTCTCTCCCATTGTGTCTCCCTCAGTCTCTCAGTGTGTGTCTCTACCTCTGTTTTCTCATTCTGTCTCTTACTGTCTATTTGAATAGCAGTCTCAATATCTTATCTGCTCTCTCTCTCTCTCTCTCTCTCTCTCTCTCTCTCTCTCTCTCTCTCTCTCTCATATATATATATATATATATATATATATATATATATATATATATATATATATATATATATATATATATATATATATATATATATATATATATGTTTGGTAACAATGGCAGCTATCTTATTAACCCTGTCGATAAACAATGTTCGTTAAAAGTATTGTCGAAAAAATCAACACTAAATAGTTCTACCCTTACCGCAGCAATACGGCGGAAAGGGGCCCTACCTTTGCCCACACCCCCTCTCCCCCCCAAAAAAAACAACAACAAGAAAGTTATATCAGCAATAGCGAAGGAAAAACCACTGCTTCATACGTGTGGGGAAAATCCTCAGTACAATCAAAAACAGATTCAACGAAGAATGTCCGTCCAGACGTTGACCCTCCCTGTATCAAACCCCGGATTTCCTATTACCTCTTTTTTGCGCCATTTCTTTGAAACTAATTGCATCCGTGTGGCTCCGGTCTTGACTCCAATGCGGGTTACCTGAAAAGCCTGATCAATGGCGATGACTCCCTGGGTCATAAGGTACAGCCGTGGCCCTTGTAATATTTCAACATTCTACAAGGCGTTGTTTCGGTTGTATCCGACGGGGTGTATGTGTGTATTGTGTTGGTGGCGCTTTTGTGTGGACCGCGTGTGGTGTGTTCATGCTGAATCGGGCACGCGTGTCGTATATTTCTACTGTTAAATCTTCGCATTCAAAGGTGGGTGGAAGGAGGGGACCGTCCATTGGAAAAGAAAAGAAAGGGTCTCATTCAGTCGTTTCCTAGCAACATGAAATAGCTATACTAAGGCTCGACAACGTTGGGAAAGTCTGCGACGTTCGTCGAATTCGTTAAACGGTCATTGTGTTCACTAGTTTACGGTGCTCTGACCGTTCGGTCTACCCATATGCCTCGACCTTACTTTCCCGACCAAAAAAAAACAAACCGCCAGCCCGAAACACCACCTATCAAGGTCCCATTAAGTTGAACTCCGACATTTCCTAATAAACTCGCATTCAAATCAAACGCCAAAAAACAACGGCACTTTTCATTAGCCTTCGGGAGAGTTTTTATATGCACACATCCCAATCACGGCACGCGTTGTTTATTCGACATATCGCGGGGCGTGAAAGCGACACACCCCTTTGGAGGGAAACCGACAAGCGGCGTGAAAAATGGAGCGGCAAAATCTCACACGTGTTCGATATATTTGCCACGTAAGGCACAGCCGACATCTCGTTTTGTTTGGTTCTTTTAAGTGGTCAATTACGATTTTCTCATAAAAAATACTACCTGCATTTCAATGTATCACCGAGTACTTGAATTTACGATGCCGTTTATAGATTTTCATCAATAGTGGAGACCAGATTTCCTTTCGAACAACCGGTTGCGAGATGACCGACACAGTAACAAAATTCTCTCTGTGTCTCTCTGTCTCTGTCTCTATCTCTCTCTGTCTCTCTCTGTGTCTGTCTGTCTGTCTGTCTGTCTGTCTGTCTGTCTGTCTCTCTGTCTCTCTGTCTCTCTCTCTCTCTCTCTCTCTCTCTCTCTCTCTCTCTCTCTCTCTCTCTCTCTCTCTCTCTCTCTCTCTCTCTCTCTCTCTCTCTCTCTCTCTCTCTCTCTCTCTCTCAGCCACTCAGTTTTATCTGTTTATGTCATCCACTTTAGGTGCTCCTGTTAAAAAACGGAAGTCACATCGTCGACGGTCACTTGACCGTCACGGTTGTTTCACGACAAGAGTTCGATAACGTAGCATATCAGTCACTTGTCATTTGTTTTGTTTAGTTTTGTTTTGTTTTGTGTTCTTTTCTTTTGCTTTTGTTCTCTTGTGTCTTTTTGGGCAATATTTCGATCGCCCTGGCCGGTAGAAACACTGCGCCAAAATCCTTTAACAAGCTTTTCTGGCGGTTTACCCCATGTACAAAAAGTTGGCAACTTGCCAGGGTCGGAGTGAAAAAAAAAAGAACGGCGAAATAAAATGTTTTGTTGGTTGACTTGGGCGGCAATATCCAGTCTGCTCAACAGGTGTCTGATTTAACGACTTCTTATTCATCGAATAACGACTTGCGGCACTGCTTAAACCCGACGCAGGCCTTTCTGTCCCTTTTAATGTATGCTATCTCGGGAGGTCGTGACCTTTGGAGAGTTCCAGGACGCGATATAACGGAATTGCCGCAAAAAAGTCTTTACTTGATGTTGTGTTCTTCGAAGTGTCCTGACAGAAGGAAAGGTTGCCACATTTTTAGTCATAGCTGTTTGAAAAAGCAGATAATCTCACCGATACCAAATTTTCTCTATCACAGACAGGTAGAATTTTTCTCCTTGTCTGTCTCTGTTAACCCGGCTTTTTTTTCCTGATTCACACTTACATGCGCATGCGCCGGGGTCGCAGGCTGCCTCAAACAAACATATAAATGCTAACGCGGTATAAATAGAACCCCTATCCCCTTTTATAGTGCCCACAAAAATAAAAGCAAACAGAAAAAAAGAACAAAGAAGCCAGTATCAGTACCACTTAGCGATTGAAGCGTGACATAATAGCGTTCATTTATGCAAATTAGTAGTGTTTCAGTATGCAAATTAGAATCGTGGCCTGTGATGTCATTAGTGTGCCTCGGTTCGCGAGTTGCACTTTATTTGTCCAATAATTGAGGTGAAAAAGAGACTCGGTGTCGAAGTACTTATTTATGTAACCAGATTACAAGGAGGACAAACACTGTCTGATTTCAGTGTCCAGGGACTGTGTTTGTACATTTTTAGGGTCACTCTATGGTTTATAGGAGACGATTGAAGTTTGCGCGTGCTCGGCATGAAATGGCGCCGCTTCTTCTTGTATAACAAGCCTTCACAGTTGTCGTCGTTTTGGATTTTTCATCGGCCTGGTTTCTTAAAGGGGAAGTTCACCAAGGATGATTTTTACATGTGTGGTAGCTCTGTGGTTATTTACCCAGGAAAAACTATTTTCACCATTTATAACTCGCAATGTTTCGGTACACGTCACTATGAAACAGGCTGCAAATGCCTGCGTGAATTTTATCCTTGCGAAGCTCAGTAATGAAATTTTACGTGGAAATGTCGGTGTTGGACAGTGCATATCTCTAACTTTTGGCGGTTTTCACACTACTTTTGCTATGTATGTATGTTAACTAGCGTTTCTTGTTCTGCTCCCCTAAGTACGTGGTTTCATGTTCTGCTCCCCTAAGTACGTGGAGATACAAAGTATTCAGCTTGTCAACTCACCCTGTAAACTGCATTGTTATTGGTGACAAGTGAAATTCTGAAAGTGAATTCCATTCTCAACAATAATAGTGGGTGCTTCAACTTGTTTGAAGGAGTAGAACAAGAGTTTGCTGTTGACATACAAGACAGACATTGTGAAAAACATGTCAAAAGTTAGAGCTACTGCCCCGTTACAAGTTGCCGCTATTTGAGCTCAATATACTTAGCGTCCGATTCAAGTTCAGCGCGGTGCTGAAGTCATTGTACAACCAATAACAAGTGTGTGTGTCAGTGCGTATGAGCGGAGAGCCAATAGACGAGATTGTAGACCCTATGACGAGACTAAGGCCAGTAACATGCAGATAGCTCCATGCTGGTACTCACAACTCTTTAACAACCTACAGAGTAAAATATCTGTTTCGAAACCGTGAAACCAATGCGACGTCAAGTGGCGGACATCTGACAGAGAAATATTGACACGTACACAGTTTTGGCATTTTCCGACAGCCACTCTTGCTTACAAATACTTAAAAGTCCTCGGCAGTAGAGCGGTGGACACGGTCGTTGTTTTCAAGGCTGAAGTGCATAACATAAACAGGAGGTGAATGAATGCCTCTCCAAAAACTGAAGTAGTTGTTTTGGCTCTCCGCTGTAGCATAGACTCTTGGGAGAGAAAATTTTGACATGTTGTCGTGAGATGAATGCCTCTGGAATGATGGTTTCAAGTCGACGATGAAAAGGAAAACAAATGTTTCGTTGTTGGTGTTGTTTGTGTTGTTGTTGTTTGTGTTGTTGTTGTTGATGATGATGGTGGTGGTGATGATGGAAGCGATGGTGATGATGATGATGATGATGATGATCGATGATGATGATGATGATGATGATGATGATGATGATGATGATGATGATGATGATGATGATGATGATGATGATGATGAAGTTCCTTTTTTCATGTTCGTCCAGATCAACACTCCGGCGTCAGACATTTGGTGGTGAGCCATCCCAAATACCGAAATGACTTCGTCGGAGAAAGAATCTCCGCAGACAT
This sequence comes from Ptychodera flava, assembly GCF_041260155.1. Taxonomy (NCBI): domain Eukaryota; kingdom Metazoa; phylum Hemichordata; class Enteropneusta; family Ptychoderidae; genus Ptychodera; species Ptychodera flava. The sequence goes on from NC_091930.1 coordinate 34,671,038, forward strand.
CCTCTTTCCTGATCACGTGATACGACGAAGTCGTGAAGGCGACCACCAACACCAAGATGGCTGCAACACAGTCCGTGTGAGTGTTACGTCCAAACTCCACATCGTCAGCAGCGAGGAAAGCAAATATACTAAGAGGCCGAAAGGAGGCGACGAATCGCATTTACAGGTAAAACCAAGGGAAAAATATGCATATCTGGCCACCAAATCGCTTTTACTTCACAATCAATGATCGTATTTGTTCCCACACAGAGGCAGGTCGAGCGATATAGGAGAATCTTAGCGAAGTTTGTGTCTTTGTAGGGTCGAAACAAACTTTCTCACTGCCCCGGGTATGCCTACATAGCTTCTTATCTGTTGCTCACACTGATATTCGCCCAAAGGTTGTAGGGCCAGCCAAGCACAAAACACCGTTGCTCAGCTTACTAACCTGGGCTCGTACACTGGGCAGGGCAGTGAGAAGATACACACACCCTAACCGACGAGGGGTTGTGTACGCTATGCATTAAAACAAAAAAGAAGTTGACCTACAATATTTCATTCCACCGTGGCTAAGAACCAGTGTTTTGAGCAAGGTGTACGTTTTATCACCAAATGAAAGTGTTTGCCCGCATTCCATTTTGTCATGCTTGTCCGCCCTGGTTTCGGTGCAACATATTATCTGCGGAAGTCACGAAACAGGCGCCACAGATTCTCTACATGACATTTTGTGTAGCCACATGCCAGAGTTGCTTTCATTATTCTCGCTGTTCCCAGTCACGATACGCAAAAATTCTTGGTGTAAAGTGTTCAGTGTAAAATGCTGAAGGGCCAAAAGTTGAACGTCTCAAAGAGTGTACAGAAGTTCATCCATGCTTATGTGAAATGTTTCTTTATATGTAATGTCCAAAATATGTATGCATGTCTTTTCCAGTTTTTGGCGGTAAAAACATTTCATATTACATTGAGTAATAATGAAACTGCCGATGCTGTAGTCACAATTTTGAGCTCACCTCTTGCAGGGAAACTTGTCGACATTGAACGCTACCAACGACAAAGAGTATTTGAAGGACAAACAGAGACACCAAGCAGACGACAGCCCACAGCAAGTATCCTCAGCAAGTATCAAGGAAGATGGCGACAAAGCCGACGAGATTTCAGTCCATGGGGCTTGGGAGAATTTGCACTGTGTCGTCTGCGGCAAGATGTTCCCTCATTCACGCTTGCTCAGTCGACACACGCGCAGTCATGATGAAATGAAGCGATATCAGTGCCAGTTTTGCAATAAAAGTTTCAGCGATAACTTTGATTTAAAAAGACACGTGCGCACTCACACGGGTAAGTATTTGTAAAAAGAATTGGAAAAACAGGAATTGGATAATTACAGGCAATATACATTTATCAACAAATGTATTCAATATTCTTTTTAAATTATTCTTTTTTGACAGGAATGTGTTTCCAGTATACGTTATATGGTCCGTCCTAACAAGCTTAAAAAGTCATATCTATCTAGATATATGTATCTGTATATCTATCAATCCGTCTATTTATATATCTATCTGTGTGTCTGTCTATTTGTCTGTTTATTTGCCTGTCCGTCTGTCTTCAACTCTTCATTTCGGACAAAAATGCGGTCAGTTGAATATGAACCAACTTAAAATGTACAGCTTACAGGTTTTTTTTGAAACAGCGCCACCCACGATTGTTTTTCTAAACTGTGTCACACAGGTGTTCGCCCGTTCAAGTGTGAGTTGTGTGAGAAGGCATTTACGCAGAGGTGTTCGCTGGAGTCGCACAAGAGGAAGGTGCACGGAATTGTCTTAAAGTACGCCTACAAGCAGAGAAGGGAGAAGCTCTACGTGTGCGAGGATTGCGGACACACGACCACCAGTATTGAGGACCACATCCTGCACGTCAGAGACAACCATCCAATCAGCACCAACGTAACGAAGTTCAGCAGGAAGGACCGAGGCGCGTCCAATCAGATACAGACGCTCCATCCTCGAAATCGAGATCTCTAGTCTTGGCGCCAGCTTGTGACCAAATCCCAGCAAATAAAAAGCTATAAACGGGACCTTGCTGAGGTCTAACAACTAACATATGCTATAAATCCACCGATTGTGAGAGCTATTTTGCCAATATCACCGAGAAGCAGACTTTATTTTGTATTTCACAAAACGATTCAATCTTACATAGAATCCTGCAGGGGAGTTATTTTCGTGGTGTCATTTTTTTCGTTTTCGTTAGTGACACTGAACTATTGGATCGGAATGCTTTCAAATTTCTCGTCAGAATCATCCAGTTGGGATGTACTTGTTGCAGTGAACTTGTAGTTGAAGATATAACTAATAATTGGATGACGAATTGAAATGCAATAATGCAGTAAAGAGGATCTACTGCGCATGCCCACTTTGTTCAGATAGGATAGAGCGTTGCTGTTTTGTGGCTTGGTTAAACTAAGGAGCCATGGTTAAACTGTTGTGAATTTACTTTGTGTTTGATAAATGTGATGTTGTCTATAATAAACGGATATTTTGTATTCAGTTTTGATGTTGGTTGACTAAACTGAGTAGTCTTGCTGCCATTAGCGACCTTTGACAATCAAAGGAGGCACTCTCCTAGGCAAATGTCTTTTGGCTTTGAATGCATAATTGGTCTTTTCATACACTTTTGGCCATACGAGCGGCCTTGTTTTTGATATGCAAATCGAATTGATACACGATAGTTTCGCCAGTTTTGGAATATCTGCTCGAGCCAAGCTGGTGCAAATTGCTGGCAATGCTTGTTATCGATCGTAACCGATAGACAAATATAAAAATTTGAAAAGCTGGGTCTGCCTTCTCACGATACAAGCCATTGGTGTGTTTGAACTGTGGTTGCCTCGCAGTGAAGTAACACCCGTTGGTGGCGCTCTTGAGCGTGTACCCGGACTACATTCCTTATAATGTGTGTCTATTTGCTTAGCAACCAGTACGCTTTATTCATAGAAAGTGGAGCTCCACGGTCGTTGGTTATACGAAAGATTGACTACAAACCTTCAAATCCCTCCATTCCATTTCCCTGTACATAGGTCCAAACTCGCGCAATGACGTCAGGCCAAACCCTCGATCGGGGTAAACAATTACCAAATTTCAAATCGTTGTACAAGTTCCGATGTAAACATATCATCGGAGTCTCTATATTTTGTTTGCCATGTGTTCGATTTCGAACATCTTCCCTCTTTGGCTTTGAGGAATCTCTCTCTCTCTCTTCTCTCTCTCTCTCCTCTCTCTCTCTCTCTCTCTCTCTCCTCTCTCTCTCTCTCTCTCTTCTCTCTCTCTCTCTCTCTTCAACAGTAGTTCGGGGCAGACAAAGAGACAACGGGTAACTTATTTATAGATATAGGAATGTAAATTTATTTGTAAATTGCACCAAAACAACACATTCCCAAAAAATTAACTGTTATGGTACACATCATTATTGAAAATTGATTGTCTTCGTGTAAATTATCTGTGAATCACATCGTATTCATTCGGTGCAGGAGTTGCATAAATTTGCATAAAATGACATTTTTGTCATTGCTATTTGATTTTACAAATGATCTTGAATTCTTATTTAGCCAGAAAGGTCTGAGTCATCTGGTAAAGACTATATAATAACTGACATTTCCGTGCCCTATTTCTGAAAGTTTCCTGAAACTGTGGATGGAACTATTTGATTTAATAAACAAACATTGTACATTTTTCTAAGTCCTACACAACGGGTCACATTCTGAGTCAGAAAATAACTGTACGACAACATCTCGGTGAAGCGTTGTCTATACAACAATAGATGCCAAATTTGTCTATTGCGTATTTACCGGTTAGTAATGAAGATAGTTCTAACACAAACTTGGTGTGAGAAAGACACTGTTTAAAGAAGGCAACCATAAAATTGAATGGTTCAAATTGAGTGACTGTCACTCATACTTGTGAAATGTCAGTGTTTGTTTGTTTGTTTTTTGTTTGTTAGTTTTTACATCTCCAAGTGATTATTGTCAAATTCAGCTTGATCGTTTTTACTTGTGTCCAAAATGATGCAGTCTGGAGGATACTAAATTTTGACAAGGTTGTAAGAATCGGAACCACTCGATTTTATTGCTGCCCTCTCTAAGTATATACCATCACGATGTACAAAGTCTCGTGCATATGAATGACGGGATCTCGCTACAAAAGCTCATCTACAGAAATTATACTACAGAACAACTGAAGTAAATCTAAAATAGTAAAGATATTTGAAAACGGCGGGGAAAACTACAGAAAAAAAGAATGGATACTATTTGGCGAATAGCAGCTCTGGCTAATAAACGTTCCATTCAATAAAAAAGATTGCATCACTTCTTTTCGGCGTTTTGCCGGAAGTGAAAATCTACCAATGTTCCGAACGACGATTTAGCATTCTGTCTATAGTTCGCGCGGCAAAAATATCCGGCCACTATTTTCACAAAAAGTTGGAAATCACTTCATTGTCATTAAAAAAAGAAAGCTAGTCTATTTTCAGTTGAGAACCCTAGCATATCTTCAAGCTAGAATGAACAACCGCTAAAGTGCAAAACTCTAAACATTATAGCCAGAATTTGAAAACGGCAACAATAAAACGTTCGACACCTTTACACCAAGCTTAGTGTCGGGCTGGCCACAACGTTTCTTCTGGCGCCTATCTTCAGAAGGCATTACATACTAGGACATACATAGAATAATCGACATTTGCAACGTTAACATGGCATAGAGGGTATTGGCACGGGTAGTTAACAAAGACAAATATAAAAATGTTGAAAATACAATGAAATTGGCGGGAAATTTTGGCGGTAAAGCGTAACCGATTCACCAAAGGTAAAAGTGCACAGAGAAACGTCTGTTTCAACTCAACTTCGCTCGTGAACTCAACACTGGGCGAAGAGTCAACGGTACCCGTTGACGAGAAGTATGCGGGGTAACACTGTAAAAACGAAGCGGGAAAAAAACGTTTTCCTACCAGTGCAGGAAATTAAATAGAGCCAAAATAACAATTGGTACATAATGGGTAAGCGTCGTGACATTTATATCAATTTGTCGACACGTCACCCGAATATTCAGTTTAATTGCCATATTCAAGTCAAAGAAAGTGGCGTCTCTGACTTGTTACTGTTTGTGAAAATTGTTATTTTTAAGCTTTTCAAGCTTAGTATTTGCTAGGGGATTACAATCATCCCGACTTCTACTCTATCCTATAAAGAATTAAGCCGTAGAACAGCCGCGTTGATTGTTGGGCGAGGTTTTTCCTCGATATCTTTCCCGACGAGGGTCGTTTTTCAAAACTTTGGAAAAATCAATGCATAATATATTGTGATCAGAGTACTGAGTGTGTCATCGTCAACGTCATGATAAAGCTGTTTAAGGGCTCCACTTTATGAAATCGCGCGAGAACTCCCGTGGTTTGCGTGGAGTTGAAAAAAGGGCGCATGGTCGTTCGTACTTTTAGTACTGAGATTGGCTAAATAAGGCTTATGATTACTTATCGAAAACAAAACTGGCAAAAATGAAAAAATAGCAAAACAGTGTTCTTCACAGGAGAGGATATATTCGCCCGTGATATCTGTTCAGAATGCTTAAAATAAAAAACATCTTACTGTCGGAAAATATCCTTTCACGTCTTGGTCGAGTAGAGTTACTTTTTATACACTGCAAACTAGGCCTGGCTTCGAGTAACCATGACTTTAAACCACACCTAGATGTGTAGAATGCTGGCCAACAATGTCATGTTTCAAGACTTCTTTAAAAATGTGGTAAATAAATAAAATATACTTTTAGAGTTCTGTGGTTTTTTAAATATGAAAATTAATTATTATTATCATTATGGGAATATTTACGATGTGTGTATCGTATGATACTTTGAATAATTTGCAGGCATTCACGAGGGACAAGCAAATATAATACTTTAGTACTCAATCGTGAGAGGGCGTCGTCATTGTTTTCTTATAGGCTTCGATCCTGCGATATGGTCCGAATTACAAACACGCATTTCACGTTTGGGGTGAGAGATGCACGGTCCAACGATTCAATACGCGTGAAATAAATTGACGAATGGCTTTGCGAGCGAACGCGTGCAGTCGTCATGAACGCAATGGCGCTGTTTTCTCACCAAACGAAGTCGTTGCAAACTACAAACTCCAACAGAATTTCCTCTTTGGCAAGCACATCATGGCTTTCATTATAGCTGGCCGAAAACGCAGCACTTTAATTGTGACAAGCCTTGTCTATGCGCGAAGGGCCATTATTTTCATCAATAGTTGGAAACGTTTCAAGGATCCGTTCGACCTTTTATCGACTTTTTATCTATGATTCGCACCTTTCACGGGCGATTAGCGATGCACTGGCGTCTTCAGTGGTCATCGCTTAGACACTGGTTTCAGGTTGCAACGTTCAGACCCCTCAGAATAATAATTTGGGTCCCAGGTGCGCAGTGAGAGAACCAACAACGCACCAGTAATTTCGGACAAAATAAATCGCACTGAGGTTCTGAGGACGCCAACGGCGGACCCTCATCAATGAACTGGCCGGTACATTGTGTGGGACAGATGTATTTCGGGATGAACGATTACACCAGGGAAGTTGGGAGTTCACCAAGATAAAATAATATGTCAAATCTTCAACTGCGACGAAATGTGCGTGACCTCACAACGACCGTCCCTCGAGAGATATCCCCCCATTGTGTTTGATGTCAGACGAGAAGGGGTAAGGCGAAACGTGTAATTACTCGATTGGTACATTGTGGTTTGACGTCATCGTTATATAGCTGGAAGGCATTTGAATGACATAGTTATTGTCCTCAAAGTGAATGATGGGACCCCCACTATCTTTCCCAGCCCCGGGGGCGGGCCGTTGCAGTCACGAGGTGGTGCAGTAGATAAATGGAAGGGCTTACCCTTGAGCGTTTGTGCGCAAAATCGTCTGCACCGGTTCAAAATACAGATAAAAAAATCTAATGGCAAAAGTGTAGTGTGTTTGGCTCAAAGTGATCTGGAAACGTACAAATGAACGAAAAGTGCAATTTTTCACTGCAATAAAAAAATTACAACAGAACTGCGTGGATCGGCGGGTAACAAAGTAATTAAAAAAACAAACTGACAAAATAAATTTGAATTTATACAGTACATTGCGTATACGTGTGCTCATCGTTTCTGTCCATGCAAGTTTAGCTGGACGAGTTATCCACGCTGGACGGGTTCATGACCATCTTCTGCAGCTGCATCCTGTCTTGGTACTTGCGCAGCTCGTTGCTGTCCGGGTGGTTCTCCTTTATGTGGCCGTAGTGCTCGTCCGGGTTGACGGCCGTGTTGCCGCACTCCTCGCAGACGAAGATCTTGGAGCGGCGCTGCTTGTAGGCGTACGCGTGCTGGTGGTTGTGCACCTTGCTGAGGTGAGACTCCAGCGAGCATCGTTGGGTGAAAGCCTTGCCGCAGTGTTCGCACTTGTATGGACGGACTCCTTCAGTTGTAAAGAAGAAAAGAAATATCTGAATTAGACTCCAAGCTGCTTGAATACTGTTTCAATTGTTAATCTGAAGTAACACAACGCGAGATAAAATAAACTGTACAAATGTGCACACACTTATAATATGCACGCGCATGCGCAAAACTTCCGCGATGTGTTTTCTCTAAATTTAAATATCTACAATGTCTAAATATTTACAATAAATAAAGTATCATACTATTTGTATATCTAATATTAATTTAAGTTAATATCTACTACACTACAGCCTTGTAAATACCGGTGAATTTTGTGATGTCATCTACCGAGATGATTACTGATGATGTATCTGATTGTCCATCATTGTGGCCCAAGATGTTTTCTACATCTACAAATTCACTGGCATCGCCAAAACTATAAAATAATAGCAATGATGTACACCCTTCCGACCCACAATAAACTTAAGCAAACTTTGCCTTTCATGTTCTCGGCTTCGCCTTCATAATGTACTCGGTCTTTTCCTCCATTATGGGTGGGGGTACATTATTTGCGTAAACATGTGTATCTCCATTATCGAGTCGTTTGCATCTTACCTGTGTGAGTACGGACGTGGCGTTTCAGGTCGAAGGTGTCGTTGAATCCCTTGCCGCAGTAGGCACAGTGGTACTTTCGCATGGCGCTGTGACATTTCATGTGCCTGTTTAACAACCTCTGCAGCGGGAATGTCTTGTTGCACACTTCGCATAGGAACTGGTTCGATTCCCCTCTCGCATGGTTGTTCCCCTGGCCGACGTGCACAATATGACTGATCATGCGAGGTCTTCCCGGTGCCCGCCGCAAGGGGGCGTACTTTGCAGGATTGCCGTTGGCCTCGATGGGCGATTTGGATTTCGGCGAGACGTTGCCGTTGACACCGTTGTGGGCGACGACTTTAACGGGGGACAGTAGCGGCCTCGGTGAGACTAGTGGAGGCGAGTGAACGCCGTTTGCAGCCGGAGGCATGAAGCCGGGAAAAGGGTGCCCGTTCATCGGGAAGTTCGGAAAGTTTGGCCGGAGGTGTCCATTGGGAATGCCGTTCAAAGGCAACCGATCGAAACGGGGGAACATAGAGTTGGGGACTGACGGACCCATGTTTGGCACTCCTAGGAATGGCATTGGCGGCGGGGAGCGAAAAAACATAGAGTCTAACATCGGTGATCTGAAGTGATGGAATGGCGGTCCGTGGGCACTTGTGCTGGTTGGCAAGGGCACGGTCAAATGTGGTTGGAAGTACTGATAGGGGTTGGTTGGCAGGCTGGACGGTTTTCTGTGGCTCGAAGAACTAATAAGGGACTCGACGTCGTACGGATTAGGCTTCGGTCTCGGTCTCTCTGCTGGCCTGTCCGCTTCGCCGCTGTCCTCGTGTTCCATCGTCGTGTCCGGGGCTTCGGCCGGCGAGTCGCGTGCCGCGTCGCTCGCGACGTTGGCTGCGGTTCCGTTCTTTGCCCCTCCTTGTTGCGTCGGCGATGGTGCGTATGTGATGTCGGACATACTCGTGGCCGGCGACAGCGACGAACATGTCGACGAAAAAGATCGCGGAACCGACGGCGAGCGATGCTGTCTGAGGTCGTCAGTGGTAGTGACGTCTATTTCTTCCTCGTTTCCGCTGCTGGCCGACACGGACGACGGGAAACAGCCGGCGGCGCCGTCGAGCGGGAAATCGGGCCGGACAGGTCGTCCCTCTGCGTCGACCTTGGCGTCCTGTAGCTTCGCGTCTTGCGGTGAAGCGGCATCGGGGCTCGGAACATTCTTGTCTTCACGGGACAACTTATCGTGCGACGTGTCTTTCTGCTTTGGTGCCGGTAGATTTTCACTGTTTAAAGCCATTTCTGCGGCGTCTGCAAGACACAAAATCCAACAAAGGGTTAAAAAATTGTTTCAGCTAAGATAAATCAAATATTAGACGAACTGTACTGCCAACACAGAAAACTGTCGACAGGTTGAGTGAACGGTCGTCTGAACCAATGTAGACGTCGCGACTCGCTGAATAGACCGATTAACTTTTCATACAGATTAAAAAAACGCGAATTTACAAGTTTGCGAAGCTTAATCTGTCCTCACTACATACAGATCAACAGGTCCCCGGGATGGGATTGCACAGCAAACATTTACGCATCAATGCAAAATCGATAAGAATGATTGACTGAACCTAGTAGCGATTTTTCGGTCATTCAAAACCCTGTTTGCTATTCTTTTTTAATGTTAAGCAAATGACTGGTTATAAGTATGCGATTTATTTTATTCACTTGAACAAAAGAATCTTCGCCACGAGCAGTGCAGACGCATACATACAACACGGCGTTCCGAGTTGTGTCATGGGGTGGCGCTAGATTGGTCAGGGAAACACAAATGGGGACGTACACACCACGACAGACAAACACAGGCAAAAGACTGACACACTCGCGGACCATGTAACCGAGGGTGACCGTGACCGTTGTGCGTGGAAGCATCGCTGTGCGGGAAGACCATGCGTCCAACCCTCGGCTCTACATTCGCATCTGACCCGCCCCTTCGTTTTAGAGCTCTTGCGCAGCTCTGGCAAGGGAAACCATCAAAACCGAACCTCTCCATTTAGGCCAGACCGTGAGCAGAGAGTAAAAAGCGGCGGTGAAATTAGTACCAAACTCAATTGTGTTTTAGAATATTAAAAACTCATTCTTCGAGGATATCAATTTATCATGAAACACAACAGTCTAACATTAAAAATAGGTCGATATCGCCAAGTTCGAAGACAAGAGAAACTCATGTAACACTTCTAGTGATCAAGGAGGGGGGGGGGCCGAAACTTCCATTTGTAATTGAGTAACCTACACGCCGTTACACATAATATAGCATCCATACATGAGAATCTTCAATGAAGTTTCACGCTTGTACCTGGTACGTGGGTTATATGACGGTGCCATAGTATGTGCACATCTTGATAGCAGAGAGAGAGAGAGAGAGAGAGAGAGAGAGAGAGAGAGAGAGAGAGAGAGAGAGAGAGAGAGAGAATTTTGTTGATTTGGATTGGTAAAACGGCTGATTGCAGGAACCATCACAGGTACACACAGCAAATGTTCGCTTAGGACTTGTACTGAGGGCGGTCAAACATTTAGTTAGGGCAGGAGTATAAAACTGTGTAGCAGACAGACGGACAGATTGTACCAAAACGGAATCACGATTAAAACAATAAAGAAAAGGAACTGTGAGGGCGTTGTCGCGTCTGGAATATAAAACACATTCACAGTCGATCGGCATGTGTCGAACATCCGGGAATAATGTGTATCTTTGGTTTTATGCAGTAAAGTTGCTTTGAGTAATGTTGGAAATGTTTGTTGGGTTGTTTTTCATTAAGGACAGAAGAAAGTGTCGCGCAATGTCTGAAGAGGTTGAAGATCGATGTGCGTCTGATCGCCGGCCACAAAGCCGAGGAATCTGAGCGCTACGCCCGCGGGTACAAATCTACCAGCCGGTGACTTGTCCTGGCTTGCATCAGTTATTCGTAGGGGAGGGTCTCGCGGAGAGAAAAAAAAATTATATCTATGGTGTTTTAGACGTTTGCTGGTTGACTGCTTACTTAAGCGAAGAGGCTGCACTGTTGGTGCCTAAAAGCTGCCGAAAGAATGTGGATGCGTCCGTGTGTTTTATACTCAGGGAAGAGAATGCCAGCGTCTCCTTCAGTCGGAGTCAAATCAACCGAGAGGAGAGGTATCGGGCCGTGCTTCTCCCATGGCCTAACTGAATACCGCAATTTGAAAACCTTCAGGTCGACTGCTCCCTACGGGTAGAGCTCCCATTCTTCTTCACTGAGCACAGTTAATACACATAACACTGTAGCGAGGAGCTGAAAGTGCCGCCGCTTGAAAGGAGGTTTGTTGTGGCCATTCGCGCCTAAAAGAAAGCGGAAAATAGACACCTACTTTTTCCCCCACCGTCCCACCCAGACCATTTTTCTCTTTTTTCAGACGTAAATGCAACTGAAGAATAGGCGTTGGATATCTCAATTGTTCCGCTCGGAATGGGAACCACTGTAAGTGTTTATCTCTCGGGAACAGGAAGGTCCCTCGCAACGAAGCAAGTCAAGACTAGGGCAGGTAAAAGGCATACAAAGTGTGTCAAGTGAGTGTTACTGATCTAGGGCTCTACCAAGTATGAACACAAACGGCCGCTATTGCAAGTTCATCGACGGGTCGACCACATGAGTTGTGAGATTTGAAAGAGGGTCCTCGAGAACGACCGGTAAATCAAAGCTGTAGGGTGGTGTTGTCATCTGAGAAATAGTCCCTGAACTACCGTGTTTACATTTTTATATGATACACAAATCTTTACTTGGTGTCCCCACCCCCCTCTCTCTCTCTCTCTCTCTCTCTCTCCTCTCTCTCTCTCTCTCTCTCTCTCTTCCTCTCTCTCTCTCTCTCTCTCTCTCTCTCTCTCTCTCTCTCTCTCTCTCAAGTAAGCCGAAGACGGCAAATTAAAAGTATTCACGATCACCTTGTACAGTATTAATAAAAAATAAAATCGTTTGCGTGTTTTGATGAAGACACGTTCCGCAATGACGTCATCCCAACTCAGATGAAAATCTTGCTGACGTATGGTGAGTCACAAGAATGACATCACTGCATACCTTGCAGATTTGAATATGGTGGGGCTTAAAATGTGGTTTCTCTTCGGTCAAAGGAGTTTTACATTTTATTGGGTTTTTTCTTGTCTCGATCCGCACATCGTACGGTGGAGCTAAAAAATAAGAGCTTACAACCTTCAACCATGGAGGTAGGAGAGTCTCTTCCTACCTCCATGCTTCAACTTACCCTTAACCCTTTCAGCGCTGCAATTTTCTCCTGTGCAAAATTTCACCAATTTTCATGAATTTTTCTGTAATTATTTGATAATTTTGGACCAAATGGATATCACATTTAATTGGCTACAGGTTTTTCTCAAAATTTGGCAAAAAAACTGATATAAATTGTCATGGGTTTATCTTATGAAGGGCGCTCAAGGGTTAATTAATGCACATTTACGGAACAATATTTACACGTTTAGAAAGGCCCGCAGCTGCGATCACACATTGACACCTAGCTGCAACGAGTTGTTTGAAGCATCAGGGGGATTATCGCAAGAAAACCCCAAAATGAGGAAATTTAGGGAAGGCCTTTATGGTGAACTACTAACGACAAATAAAACATTTAAGCCAATATCGCAGTGTTTCTAACTTTTGCAATGAGTTTCAAGACTCAAATTTTACTCATATAAGACTCTCAAGGACCCTTATCATGGTAACTTAATACACACAGTTCACATGAATACAACATGATTATTTCGTAAAGAATCTAATTATTTACTGCCATGTACAAAACTATCGCTCCAAGCTAATATAACGTACTACTGGCAACACTTTCGTGGTCAGTTCGATTCCAGCACGTTATTTCAAAAAGGCGTCTTCCTGAGAGTACCAAACATCTTCGGGTACGGACATGGTGTTACGTGAGTCAATTTCTTCGTTCTTTGCAGATATACCGGCGATAAAAAATTCAACAGTGTATCAACGGGCTATGTCGTATTTAGTTTTCATTCATGAGTAGGGTATTTAGATTTGGCGGATAGCTATATACATCCGAGATATATATATATATATATATATATATAATATATATATATATATATATATATATATATATATATATATATTATATTATATATATACAGATGTCCTCGTGGGAAATTACAGTGCTCGATGCTAAAGCAGAGCGTTATAAATAATAACACAAAATTACTTCAAGTACAAATGGTATCTGTTACTTAAGTTTCATGCATCCTGCAATCATCAGACAGATGAAGTTGATGATTGCAGGATGCATGAAACTTAAGTAACAGATACCATTACTTTGTACTTGAAGTAATTTGTTAATATATATATATATATATATATATATATATATATATATATATATATATATATATATATATATTATATATATATATGATCGTTACCTAATAAGGCGGTAGTAAATTTCGATATTTTCAATTATGTGCTTTATTACGGTATCTACGCCTTCTATAAGTTTCCATGAATGTACAGTCATAAAACCTATCAATTTTTATATATTCCTCAGGGATTAAAATTATTCTTGTCACTGGAAATAATTAGATAACGGAGAAATGGACACACGTACATTCCGTTCGATTTGTCCGTCTCATCGTGTTATCAGCGCTGATCAGTGTTAATGAACCCGAAGGGTCACGTATAATTGACTGTTTGTGCCTATTGATGAAGCAACGGTTACTGTCATTGCTCCTTTTGACGACCATCTCAAAGAGCGCACCGGACCAGTTGACCCCGCCGAGCAGTGAACATATTTCAAAAATATTCGATACGATATTGGCCAGACATAACAGCCGAAAACAGTCTCGCAACGTTGTCGGTGATTGGTTCAAACTTTGTGCACAAAAGACGTGTACTTCTAATAACCAATAGCATTATAGCTTGCAAAGCGTTACGGTTCAGTTCACCCTCCAGTCTGTCGCCATAATCGATGTTATCGATAAGTCGCACCTGTCGTTCTCTAAAGTCGAATTTGTCATCCGTGGTTGTATCGCCCCATCGCTGTTAAAACAAAAATCCGGACTGGTCAGTTACTGAAGAGTCATGAAATACTGTCCGATTAAATTTGGACTTTCTGGGTTTTTTTTAGGTTCAAACACTCCTTATTGGCAGAAATAGTTCCAATTGTATACCTTTCGTGCATTTCGGAACTTTGACCCAGACAATACATTGTTGTTTACGAGTCTATACACACACAAAAAGACAATGATTCTCGTTAAGAAACGATGCAAGGGACACCCGTTGCAATTAACATACGATCACTCCAAACATCAATCGACAATAAAGCAACTTTGCGTCAATACACAGTATGCCATACTTTACAGCTTGTAACAATTTACTACGACGATGCAACACTCACCCTCAAAAAGTGGGCAGCTGTTGTGCATGCGATCGGAACCAAAAGCCACTAAGTTAAGCTACTAAAGACATGAATAGCTTGCGAAAGGGGTCGTAATTATATCTAAAATTGGACGTTAATTAACCATTGTTTTAAGAGTCTTTTTTTCGCGTCTTGCCCGCCGCTAGAGTGAAATAACCGTTGTATAGCTAACTGTTTCCCGCTCAAAGTGCCAAATGTCTGAAGACCCCCTACATATATATTTTTTTTAATTCCTACGTACCTTCGAAGACCAAAACCTAAAATACCAAAGACTGGTTGTCACTCACTATTGGCTCTCTGATCATGCGCAATGATTTTTTGCCTTGACATTGTTAAAGTTATGTATATATATATATATATAATAATATATATATATATATATATATATATATATATATATATATATATATATATATATATATATTATTGAGTCACTGTAGTGTAGACGGATAGGACAACTTCAAACGGATTCATTTGAACAACATATTAACGAACGTTCACTTCACAGAAGTATGCTGTCCTGATACTTCGCACTTTGGGTGTTCACTGAATTGTCGGTATGTACCGTACAAGAAAGCTTGAAGAAATAAACCTTGCTGCAATAATATTTTCTCTGTCCTACGTCACATCAATCCCAAGAGTGTGCGGGGCCAATGTGAATGTTTGGCCATCGGCTTTTGTTCGCGCCCAGCTGGCTACCGTAATGCCAGGCACATACACACCCAGCATTGAACTTGAATTCCTAATGAGGTTACACAGAAAGGGGCCGGTTGCTGACGCTCCGTGGTTAATTGTTTTTCATTGTTTCCCATTAACACCTGGGATTGCCCTCACAAGGGAATCATGGGACCCTTTGTTTACCAAGCCTATTTAAAATAAATACGGGAACGAAAATCCTTGTCGCATTGTTCCATGTGAAACGGCCAATAACAACTCGTCAAAATACGCCAGCTCAAGTTCAAAGACCTACAGGACAATGACATTGAGAGCCGCCGAGGATTTCTCTGATTCGTCTACAGGACGCGAACCCTGGGACGTTATCTCGACAAATATGTAACAATGTAACTGTTAATCTGTCCAGCTGATAAGGATAAGAGTAATTATTGGCTGGAATTCTTGTCACTAGCACGTGGCACGCACGGCAAGTCGGTTGTTTCAGTCACTGTCGTTTGCGTATCCTACCATGAACCAAGGGTATTTGAGGTTCTTTTGGAAGCTTCATTTACTTTCAACGCTCTTTCAAAGCGGAAAATTGTAACGGGGTGAGCTCTGGTCTCTACTCTTTCATAAGAGAGTTCAAATATCGCGCATGCGCAGTGCTGGGCCGCACCTGCTGTAGCCTGGTTGATCTCGTCATCGATCACTTGGACAACAGCGGTAAATCACGGTCCTTGGGGCGAACTTTAAGAATGAACAGGGTGAATTTCAGAAAAAGTATTCAGTTGCCAGACTTGCCTCGGGAATTGGCTGCAAAGCCGTGATAGGGTGAAACTTCGACAGAGGAGTATTTGTGGGTGAAAGTTGTCGTCTGCTTGTAAATATGTTTGATACTGTACGTTCAGAATCACAAATCAATCCACAGCAGGGTCGCAGTGTGCTTGTAAAACAGTTTGGAAAACTATGTTAGCCCTCAAAGTGACTGACGTGATTGTGGTAGGGCAGACGGCCGTACGTTGGGTCGAAAATTTGCGCGCCAATTAAAAAAGCCGCAACACTAGCGCTTCGCATATTAATAACTGACTTTTACGATCACACGATTACTACTTTGCTAAAGTCCTATATTTTGCTTGTGATTACACTACCTCTGGGATGCGGGAATACGTATCGTATCATCCCGATCGTTTTCTAGGGCTTCCCGGAAATTGAGTCGCGGCGCGGGAAAAAAAATAACCGCGCACGATTACCGCTAACGCAAGATTCGCAAAATTGCAGTATACATACATGAAATGAACAATGGCTACGTATCTGGTGATGCGGCTCCAAGACTGGTCGTTGGCGTCTGACTGACTCAGCTGTTTTCAACGCGAAGGGGATGTCTTTTCTCTGCTCACCGCTATGTTGGCCACCTGAACACCGTTCGATGTCTAGCCGTATCAGGTTATGGAGCTCAAACTACGGTTCGTGTTAGTTTAATTTTATTAGACGCGGCCGTATGATTCTCATCCAATCCCTCCCTGTTCGCTGAAGGGAAAACCAAGACGAGTACCAACTTGTCGAGTTGTTTTGTGCCCACGACCAACAAGCCCTCATTTTTATTTTCCGATGGGTGAGTGGCGGTTTAAATCATTCACTGAGAGCGAATCTCTCTATTAAGATCGCGCCAATGGCTGCCCTTGTGAGTTTCGATTGAGAGGACAGGGGGCTAATTCATCAAGTCATTGCCCGCGGGCGGAGACAGGTACACGGCATTTGTCACGTCGACTCAGTACTGTCCACGCAAAGCGGGACAATGGAAACAAACCTCCACAACTCGAGAAGGGCACCGAGGGTGACCTGGCGGTGTGAAGTAAACCTCGTTGATAAATTCCTAACAATTTTTGACAAAAAAATAGCGAGAAAAAGCATACAATGCTCTTTTCCCTGTACCGAATTTTGTTAGAATACCTCTGGAACGAAAAAACATACCTCGGTGAAAAGAGTTCTAATGTAATTTGTCTCGAGCACCTGTGAAAGGCACCTGTCGATTGGGGTTTTGAGCGCGTTTCTAGGTGCTCGGCGCGGAATGTTCCGGTTCATTTGATTGCAAACATTGTCTTGTAACACCGCTCGTTCAAAACTAAACTATCGCTAGAGTGCGTCACAACTGTGAAAAATGGCGACACTCTCCTCGTAAAAAAGGAAAAGGACGATTGTTGTAGCTCTTCTCTGATTTATTGGTAAACTTAATAACTATGTAAGATTTGAAGAGTTTCAGTGGGTTTATTACGCCCGAGCGTTTCACACGACTTATAGCGAGGGTCACGTTGGAACTTTTTGTTCAAACCCATGAAATACCCTGTTCTTTCGCGCCGACGTCACCAGCCTGCCTTGTTGACAATCATAACAACCTGTAGGGCAATTTCGGCTGGTCGGTTGACTTTTCTGGCCCCTTTGGTCTTTCGCAATCGCTCACTTAACTATAAAAAGTGGGGCTAAATCCCCCGAGAAGTGATAAATTGATTTTATGAACTCGCTTTTTTGTTCATGTATATTTGCAGCAACTTGTACGGCGCGCTGTCACAATGGCGGTATAGCTTGCAAAGCCATTCGTAATTTGGGAGAAAGTAAAAAAAAATGTACCTGCGCCTAGTAGACACAGCTCTGAGGAGCGCCGACAGAAAAACTGGGTTGAACAAAACCCGGCGACCCTGTTCCGAAAGTGGTTTACAACAGAAGTTTATAACAAAGCGATGCCGTGTTGAACACAAACAAGCACACAGGGCCTTCTTCAGCGTGTGACAAGCTTGTTGAAGTTTGCAACTGTTCTCACTTCCTGGTCGCATGTGATGGTACAAGCTAACCTTACCGGGCGATTATTGAAATGGTGATAAGGGAACCGAAAACCGATGAAGTGAGTATTCACGTATGCATGTATGGACTTTGCTGACACGACCAAAAGATGATATACCCTACTTGAAGAGGAGAGAGAGAGAGAGAGAGAGAGAGAGAGAGAGAGAGAGAGAGAGAGAGAGAGAGAGAGAGAGAGAGAGAGAGAGAGAGAGAGAGAGAGAGAGAGAGAGCGACATCCCTTGGTGCATTACCATGTCAACAGTGCTTGGAACCAACACGTCATCGGGCATTCTGGCGCACAGAACGACAAGTTCATGGCTGTTACTGGGACAACCGTGAGGTGAGAAAAGCGTAATTTGAAATGTAAATAGCGCCGGTACCGTTTTAAAACAAAGGCCGATAAGTCAGGCATTGTTGGCTGTCCCATCTTAGTCACATGAACAGATGTTATGAAACCGCTAGGCTAAGGGAAACACCCTTGGCCTGAACGTGGAACATTTTTCATCCTTACGTAAAATGCGAAAGCCATTTTATTACATGAGAATTCTCAAACTTCCTCCCTGCTTCCTTGTCGATCCAAATTAATCACTGGCGGGGCGAAGCAATTTTCAGAATTCGACATAAATTAATGACAGTCAATACATAGTTCATTTTTAAAGACAAAAAATTAACGACAACAATGTGAGATTGAGGACGGCACGCACTTGTTCTGACCGCCGCGGGTCAATCCTCCCGGTATACCGAAACCTAACCGTCGCTTCAAAGATGAACATCGCTTTTAGGCACGCGACGACACGACAAGGGATTTTCAAAAATATCCGGTGTAAAAAGTAAAGTGTTCGGGTGTAAATCAAAAAAAAAACGACATTCGGGGAGAGATTCCCACGTCCAGTCATGGAAAATTGTTGATTTATATTCGCATGAGGGAACTCTTAAACAAACAGAAGCCAAGCCCGACGAGCGATGCCAGCACCCAGGTCGCGTCGCATGTTGTACCGTTGTTAGGCACAAACGGTATAGAATATACAAATCACGAAAGCAAAGGAGGTTGGCCGGCCAGGCTTCGGGTTAAATATACCACAAAATTTCCCCTCCAACCAAATGGGTCTATTCAGACGGAAGGCATTATCAATGGGGACGGCTTACCTAGTAGCTCTTGCATTTTGCCACACGTTGAGGTCATCGGTCGGCGGTACATCTGGACCGCTTCCTGCAGATCCTCCGCAGTTTTCCGGAGCAGGAACAGCTTCGGCATCGTGACGACTGGTGTTCGACTTGCCCCCGAAGGCGGAACGACGTAACACTGGAGAAAGTCCAGAACTAGCTCGGGGCGGCCGGATCGTTGCAGCGGCCAGCATGTATTATTTTGCGGTCTGGAGGACGATAAATTTGCGATTCGGCTTTTTTTGTCTCCCGGGCACTGAAGGATATATATTAGCCTCGTGTTGTCCTGACGTGTTTTTGCTTAGTGTATTTAGCGCTGCTGGAGGGGTCTGGCCCGGATGAGTGGAATCTGGTTGAATGTTCTCGATCCTGAGTGGTATGCTTTGCCAAAAAAAGTACTGAAATTGAAACGGTAAAACGCTAGTGCACCAATGCGTGAAAAATCATTCGCTCTAACGTGCGGATGAATGAATGAAAACGGGTTGGGCCATCTTCACTATTTATAAGGGGTGTCCTCCTTGACTTGAGTGCCGCTCTCCGCGATAAGTGTGGACGTTTTTTCTCGAAGCTTGCCGATTAATAGACCTGGTTTAAGCTCTTTTCATCGTTCGACACTTGAAGCAGCGTAGTTTAAAAAGAACAACACGTGTCTGTCCTCGTAAAAGGTTTTAAGGCAAAGTACCGAAAACCGCACGTCACCTCTATTTTGTTTTCTCACATTCCGTATATGACAAACAGTCTCCATTCGACCGGATACGGTAATCATTCTGCGCATGCGCAGTCACCAGCGCCCGGGAGTGGAGTTCTTCTCGGGGTGAATGAATGTCCTCAGGAGGATGTAGGGATGGTTAGGATGGCATTATGAATCCTGCGAGGCGTGCACAAACATGTAGCAGGGAAAACATCCTTGGAAGGATGCTGTCAGAACAGGTTTGATCCATAAAACGGCCAACACAAATCGGATCGTCTGCGTACGAGGACATGAAGAAGGGAGGGCGGACAAAAGCCGGCCGATTCACACCTTTTATATTAACACTTCTCTAGTGTATGGGCCCAGCGGTAAACACCCCAAGAAATTCATTTACACTGAATGCTAATAAACTCTTGTCATAATCCCCTTTTGTTGTAACAAGGGCTAACAAAGGGCAAGTTGCACTTTATTGAGTGTAGAGGCCCCCAACATTTTCTTTCGAACAGCTTTCTCGATAAAATTGCCCCAATTTTCTGAAGAAGGCCATGAAAATCGCAAATCGTGAACGCCCAAGCCTCTACTCAGAATTCATGAAATCTCGACCATACTTGTCTTTGAGAAAAAGTCCCGTCGCTGCTTTTTTTTCCTGTGTCAGGATCCCGGGGCGTGGGTTAATTCGTAACCGTTACGTCATCCCTGGCCATTCGTGCTCTTTAACAGTTATTTTGTAACGTTTTACAGAAATCTGTCTGCATTATTGTACACCCCCGGCGAGGGAGATCACCTCTGGGAAATGTTTAATTTACTTCTTCTTTCTGCAATAAAGATCCTTTGGGATTTTTTCTGTCAAAATAACAGTCGACTAAAGACTCGACTTTACGGTTTTGTCGTCTTCATGCGACCAAGTCACCTGTAACCGACTGAGATGCGAGCGCTCACATGTTTTAATCAACCGTGCGATCTCGCACGTGCTCGACCTCTGATTTTTAAGGAGAATCCCTCTCTTTTTTATGTCTTCACTTCTCTTTTTCACATCAATGTTTTCAACCGGTCACTCACCCGAGCTGTTTCTTTATATCGCCGTCGGTTTTGCCTATACACGAACCAGACACGATTCTCAACCAGTCTGACGAAACAAACACAGAACCATCGCCTGTAGCTGAGGATGGTAAACAAAAATTGTTCGTGTCCGACCGACAAGAAAAGTTATTACAGGCGGAATGGCGCGCGATGGCTATCACACGTCCAGGAGTCGCAGAACAAACAAACAAACAAACACGAGACTCCAGCGACAGGTGGCATGGATGAGCATCGAGGCGAGTACCCAGTGAGTAGTAAACTTGGTTCAAGTCTGTGATTTTTGAATGTTTTAGTCGGGGTTAACGCGATGATTTGTGTTCTGTATTCATGTGAAACGCGTGAGTGGGTGGAACGCGATGGATGAGGGTGAACGCTATGCAGGGGAGTTTCTCCCGGAACGTAGGCAACTTAACTCACTACTGCGCAGACTCAAAGGTAACCGGTTCAATCGCTACGAAAATGTGACCAGGGCTGCTAAAATTCCGAATACAGTTTGTATGAAATTGGAGAGACACAAGAGAGACTATGACAAATAAGTATTTTTTTTAATTCACCGACTTGAACCAAGTCAAAATAAATAGTACCATAAACAGTCGATAGTACCAGGGAAGTATTAAAGAAATATCCATGATAGCACATAGAAAATGCAATATTATGCTCAAAGTACCGAACAAAGATGCACGACTGTATTTGAGCTTCTACCAGTGCACCGTATGGTCGACAGAAAGAGTTGTAAATACTCAGATAAAAAGGACAGATGCTTGTAAACCATACAGACAGGGACAACGACATCGATTCTTTGACACCAATGATAGACTCACATCGTGTTAAAACTGTAGGCGCGATTTATCTCGGTTTGGAAGCTCTTTAGAGAGGTAATGTAATGTAATGTAATGTAATATAATGTTATGTTATGTTATGTTATGATATGTTGTGTTATTTTATGTTATGTTATGTTATGTTATGTTCGAAATATGTTATGTTATGTAATGTTATGTTATGTTATGTTATGTTATGTTATGTTATGTTATGTTATGTTATGTTATGTTATGTTATGTTCGAAATATATTCTCCTTTTCATTGTGAGGGGTATCGACGTCAATCATCACTGGTGAGTAGGACTATAAAAATTATTAGTTCGTTTCATTGTTAACCGTGTTAACCGTGCTCTGAAATAACAATCATACGGCACACGGCCCTCTCTTGTACATCCACAAATCTTCCTTGTGTGATTGAAATGAACATCAGCTATGACGTGGAATGGGGGCGTTATGTATGATACCTATCATGTACCGTAGAGTTGCGAAGAGTGTTTTTTACGGTAATATTGTTATCTTGTACTTTAATTTCTAACAAGTAGAATATAAAAATGAAAAGTAAGAAGAAAATAAGAAATGTTTTATTCGCTTCTTGAACAAATATGTTCACGATTTCACCAAGGAGTTCCCTGCAATTACAGAAAACGTAAAAAATGGAAAGCGGGGTAAATATCTGCGTATCATTGCTATGCAAATGCTCTGAAATGACAAGATGTGTCACCGAATACGGAAACTTGCAAATATCTGGATGCAGAAAATCAGTCGACGCTTTTGACAAGCTTCATTCGTATTCGTTTTTCACCGGCATGTGTTCGGGTGATAGCCCACCTGTGTGCTACGCGTCCAAAGAGATCCATGGCTGGCGAAACGGTCCATCGCGGACCCCAAAGAAAAGAGTGGGTCCGTGTTTCTATGGCATAAATTGTCGGTCTGAAAAATTACTTGGCTTGTTTCATTGTTTACAGGGGACAGGGGAACGTATCATGAAATTGTTTGCGTTCGTATTTATTTCACTCGTATGAGAAAAAATAAACCGTTGGAATTATTAACTAGTGCATTTACCGATTATTTGGCAGTTGCGAAATCAGTCGGCACTGGTCCAAAGAACGCTTTGTTGGTAGATCAAGGGGGACATGAGAACACGTAACGGGGGAAATCAATGATCGTCGTTTATACGTTTTGACAAAGTCACTCCTGCGGGTTTCAGTATGCGAAATTCCCGACAAAACCTGCCTTTTTTAACGGTCTCCTGTCTCGGGGACACAGCGTTGGCGGTATCAGATTTGATGAAAAATATGTTGCTTTGTTTTACAGTGGTGATGAGTTTGAAAAAACGAAAATTTGCCGTATTCACAGTGTTGAATTCTATCATAAATAAAATCTTGATTTTAACCCAGACCCAAGAGATAATTGGGATCTATGAGTTGATTGAATAGACCACATTGTTTTTGAGAGTCCACTGTACATGTGTCATTGACATTTAAGATAATGAGAATTAAACATAATGCTCTTACGTCATGAAGGTTAACATCCTGTGGGAAAAAAAACAAAACAAACATAAAATAGGAGATGTGCTCCGATGACGACCATGAAAATTAAAATTTACAATCCCTGATTCATTTTACCACTGACAACAGAGTTTCTACGTGTTGTATTTGTTTACCACTGTTTAGTGTTGGTTGCTGCTCGCGACCGCCCGTCGACGGTTCCAGAACTGTGTAATGCGAGTATTTGTCATAGGTGATCGGCTGGCAACAATAGAGTTCGTGAACTGATGTCCAAATAAGTTGCTGACACTCTTCTTTCTTTCTTTACGCATCCACCATTCACGGGAATTGTCGACGAGAGAATAACTGGCATTCCTCCACGGAGACAATTGTCCTTTGTGCCGGCCAAGGTTCTCCGGGAGGTCGCCATGACTATGAACGTCGAAGACGACTCGCGCTGAAAATGTCTGCATCGGGACGAGGTATCGTGAGACTTCAAGTTCACCGGCAAACGAAATACTAGTACAAACGACCTCAAAAGAGGGATAAAACTACAGCAAGTGAAAATGAATACAGTAAAATATTGGCCGACCAGCGGGAGATACAATACAGTATTGTAAACCCCCGCTGGTCGGCCAATGTTTTACTGAAATACTAGTACAATTGCGACACATAAACACATATTCAGTGATTTCTCGAAGGCTTTGGAGTCGCTAGTAAGCACCCTGATAATTGTAGCTTGGTACTATTTCGGTATTTAAGCCCTTCTCAAGCCCGAACACAAGATCTGTTCATAGCTGTGTCTTTTAATATTATTTTCCAGCATCTTGCTTATAAATGAATGTTAATCTTTTTATATTGCCCAAATCATGACAAATATACAGTGTCCACAGCGCAATGTCCGATATTACTGTCGACAAAGTTTTAATTGTCTACGCTTTGTTTTATTGTTTTTCCCCGATATGAACCACCGTTTGTCAACAACAACGACTTTGCATATTTTTATATGAACTGCGATGCATTATATAACAGTGCACTGTTCACTTTCTTGTTCCAAAAATGTCGATGGAAGTCCCAGCTGTTCGCCGCTATGTGTAACTCCAAGATATGCCCCTTGTGGAATGGCCATTACGGTTGTATCATGCAGGTACCGTTTTCCTCCATGGTCTACACGATTTTGACGTCCGCGCATGCTACCTGTCAGTGGGCCCAAATTTGCGGCCAGGTGTAAATGACACACAACCGAAATCCTGTTTCTGTTTTATTTCCGGACACATCTTTATAAACATTTAAAGCTGATTATGTAGATAGTGTTGAACTTATCACAGGGCGTGGCAAGCTGGGTCTAAAGAGGCGAAAATGCGGTCCCCCACGGGTCGGCATTTCTAGTAGTCTATCCATTGACGGAAAAAAAAGAAATTTTTACGTCCATGGTATATCCACTGTGCCTCCACCGGAGACCGTGGTCTATCAATGGAACTAACACTTCTACCCCTATGGTCTATTGTTGCCTTGTTGGTCATAGTAGTCAAGCTCTATAAAACCCCCTACCCGGCGATACACTTTGCGATGTCGGAAATGGCGCAGGTTGGGACTACAGGGCCAATGAAACCACTGTCCTGTCAAACGTTTCGCTCTAATTCGACGCTCAGGCGCAAAGTCTCGCTGGCCATAAGCCATAGTTGGCACCATGGTCATTTTTAGCTCCATGGGTAAATGTATGTATGTATAATAATAAATGATAGTTCAGAATGTTGATGTTCTAATTCTGTCGGCGGCTTAATTTTCAAAACAACACAATCTAGGAATTGACCGTGTTTAGCGGAAGTTCAGGTAAAATTTTGTCGTCGCTTCCAAATTGTCGTCTAGGGGAAGGGGAGTTTGGTTGGTCGTGTCTTTTGGTAGCTCCATGGTCGTCTGAGCATAAGCCTGGTTTTGCACTATTGGGTGTTTTTTACTTGAGTGTTACGTTGTTTTTTGTATTTTTTGTTTGTGTTTTTTTTTGTCTTTTTTACTATCAATTTGCTGACTATACTGAATGTGTGAAAAATCTATACATTGATAACACCTGCTCGCTAGTCTCGCGAAGTACAAGTACATGGCGCTTTTACAGCAATGGGGCCTGTCTACGACAGTCGCACAATCGAGTCGGACACACTGCAACGGAAGGCGGCAAGCCGCGAACGAATTTCGCGATCCTAGGGACAAAATCTGGTATTTTTTCGTCTGTTCGGATAAGGGGTAAGATAAAATTTACTACAATAAAGTCCAAAGCGATAAAACAACCTACGCGAATCGACAGCGTTACTGTGAAAAACTCGCCCCTACACGGACAAAGAAATATCGCGACATGCAAATCACACAGCCTCTCCCTGCCACTGTTTACACAACACCTCCTAAAGAATAACGCCAACCCACTGCCTGCAGGAAAATCGTGTGTCTTTTGACAAAGTCTTGTACCTTTACTGTATTAACGTCGCCTTCTTTCAAATCACGGTCCATCTACTTACATGTCAATGAACTTCCAAGTTTCAAAGGGGAAGTTCTGCTGGAACCGGGAAAATGAAGCGTAATCCCACAGCAAGCATCGGTACGGCGCATGCCTAGAGCGCCTTAGATGTGACTGTAATATCACGAAATTACCAGTGGTTGGATTTCTATAAACGATTGCAACAGGACCCGCGAAGATCAGTTATATAGGTTTCACTCCTTTTGCAAACGTGCCGACCGCGAACATTTCTATGTCCATACTTTGGCCCCTCAATGATCACTGAGATGGAGGGACTTGTGTTTGACCACATTGTCGAGGACTCTACCATGAACTGACGATGAAAGGAGAGAGAGAGAGAGAGAGAGAGAGAGAGAAGAGAGAGAGAGAGAGAGAGAGAGAGAGAGAGAGGAGAGAGAGAGAGAGAGAGAGAGAGAGAGGAAGAGAGAGAGAGAGAGGAGGGGGGAGGAGGAGGGAGGGCCACTTTCCTTCGGCTGTCAAGAACCAAGCAAGCTTAAGGAAGTAGGAAGGAAGAGGGACGACCTTTCAGCGTGGAAGTCCAGGGCATATGTAGCCCTAACCATAGACTTTAAAAACGTTTTTAAAACGTTTTTAAGGTCTATCCCTAACGTGTCCTGCTTCGAACAAACTTTTCTTCACAGGCTCACATACGACGACATTTGAGTTTGCGTCAAATTCCGCGCAAACCCCAATGATTTTTCTACCGCTTTCAAACGATGCGAGCTGACGGACTGTGTTATCCGCATGGCCTTCTTTGTTTGTCGACTTCAGAATGCTATACCCTGTCTGTGTTTGTAGTTATTGTTGTTGTGTTGTTGTTGTTGTCGTCGTTGTCGTGGTTGTTTTAATGGTGACATCCTCAAAAAGTTCATCGTCCGTGTATGCTGACATCGCAACGTGAAGCTGTCCCAACCTCAATTTTATTTCACACTTATAGGCTCTCTCCGTACACACACACACACACACACTCTCTCTCTCTCTCTCTCTCTCTCTCTCTCTCTCTCTCTCTCTCTCTCTCTCTCTCTCTCTCTTCTCTCTCTCTCTCTCTCTCTCTCTCTCTCTCTCTCTCTCTCAAAACTACAGCTATTTTGTAAACTTTTCATACCAACCACAGTCCCTCTATAGAGGGACTGTGCATCAACGGATCTACATTACGTCATCAATCAACGTCACAGGTGTATGCAGTGCACCATATCCACATTATTTCTGTTGAATTGACGTCTTACCGTGATTTGTCGTCTTTCTTTCAAGAATGATTTCCGCAATGATTTTAGACTGGTGAACAATGATCGATATATCATCGCAATTCTTTTTCCTGAAGGGGTGGTGACATGTGTGCTTGTGTGCATGGCATCTAAACTTATTGCTATGTTGATGAACAATTCAAATACGATGTATATATAATATAATATATATATATATATATATATATATATATATATATATATATATATATATATATATATAGACAGACAGACACTGGATGCGTAAAGTCTTGGCAACTTTTTAGTTGTATAGTAGATCGGCAACTAAAATCCTAGCTTTATTGACCAATAGTTCAAAGAAGATAAACACCATTTATATATATATATATAATATATATTATATATATATATATATATATATATATATATATATATATATATATATATATATATACCAGATGCGTAATGTTTTGACAACTCTTTACATACCAGATCATGGGGTTGCCATGAACACAAACAATATCTGCGTACTAATAAGGACTCCAGATTTAAAAAACTTTAGAAAATAATCAAAGGTGTGAGTTGATCAGGGACGTTCAGGATTTATTTTGACCTAGCTCTCTTTTATTGGGACGCGGCTTCGAACGTGTCGCTACACGACACGTCTTACACCTGTCGGCGAAGAAAATATATTGCATCGTTTGTTTTCTTTTGACAATACTCCGCGGACAATACAGCCACGGACAAGTGAGCACGGCGATTGTCTTGCATTCTGCAAAGTGTCCAAGGCCCAGTGATTCCCTTTTGTGTTGTCTCTGTTTTATTGTTTGGATAAACACGCAGAGTGCCAGGCGAAATTGGAGTGACTTTCATTTTTATAAGATCTCAGTTTTTTTCTTTCAAGTGGATAGTACCATTTTATCGGTTCTTTTCACGTGATTACAATGCAATTGAAAACTTTATTCTCTCTTTAGTGCCATCAATTTGAGACGCGATGCGAGGGAAAGAGGTTTTGGTTTGTACATGTGTAGGCTACGACGGAATCTGCACGTATACATTTTGCCCATGAACCATGAGTTTTGACTTCAGATATTCGAGAGGCTTCTCGGTGATGTAAAGAAAATTTCAAATATTTTGAGTTTTAACTTTTCAGATGTAGTGTTCCAACCAAAAGGGGGAGACCAACCTCGATTCTTTGGAATTATTTTATTTTCCTGTAAATGACAAATGTTCAAATTCTAATCTCTGTATACTCATATCATCTTGAATAAATCAAGGTCTAAAGATGGAAGCACGTACAAAATGCAATGTTATCGTTAATAAACCAATTGGAGTCTGGACTGAAATCCAGTCCAATTCTACTTGGATGTCTATCATACAGTGTTTACATGTTGGCAACATAGAACTTTTAATGTAGAACGTGCTTCGGGGACAGATATTCGGACTCTCAAAATTCTACAATTCTTTTCTGATCTACCACTTGTGGGGGCTCATTTTAAAGCTCTTGGAAAAAGAAAAACTTTCGCCGGCTTAGTTTTTCGAAAATCCAAAATTTGATTCGCCCCCATAGAGTTAACACAAGGATGGCGGCCATTTTTAATTTCAAATATCGGAAAATGTTGGGTAATTTGTTTCGCTGTTCCGAACTTTGCACGGTGGACCCTGATTTTCATTGTTGATTTGGTAACAGAATGGTTGAAAGTTTCATTCAGGAAAGTTGGAGCAAAAGTTTAAGTCTTTCACTTTCGAGGCGCATACTACCTTAAATCTGATATTTGGGGTCGGTTGAGAGAAAGACTCCAGTTACATTTGAAACGAAATGCTGAACAATGAATCGAGACTCAGATCTGTGAGTTGAAACCTTCTTATCTCGATGACGTAGAGTCCTCCCTTTATCATGTTAAAGTGCAAACAACTAGCTTTTACATCACGGACAAATGACGACAAAAACAATTAATTCCAGCGCTAGAGAGGTTGATGACCCCTGGTATCATCCAGCGTCCGTGGAAATCTCTTTGATGAAATCAGAGTCCTATAGGCTGATTTTGAAATCAAGGAGATAACCTTGCCGGATGTTGAAACTAATTACATCGAATCCTTTTCACATGCGTTAGAGTTTGGAATTTTGCTGGATAGCCATGGCGCGCTAAGAAACAGGAATGTTTCCTCTACATTGTCAATATTATTGCTGAAGAAATGAGATCGTCAATGCATGATATTATGATTTTCTTTAGCACATACATACATACATACATACATACATACATACATACATACATACATACATACATACATACATACATACATACATACATACATACATACATACATACATACATACATACATACATACATACATACATACATACATACATACATACATACATACATACATACATACATACATACATACATACATACATACATACATACATACATACATACATACGGATCATGCTGTGCTTTGTTTGCTGATTCCTGGAGAGGTAGACAGGTGGCCGTATTGAATGTAATATCACTGCATTTTTGTTGCAAAATAGCGAGTGAAGAAAAAACCAAAATTAACAGACAACTGTAGAGAACAAACTTTTATCCCGGAGGACGCGTTTTGTTGTAGCAGCAGCGGCTTATCGCTAGGTTCATCACCAAGGCAACGCAAATAGCTCTGAACATGCGCACACGCTACGTTTCAACCGGTCCGTCGCGAAGGGTGGCAACCTGTTGCATCGAGCGTTGAATGAGCGTTGAATAGCGACTCACTTCTACGAGCTGACTATAATTTATCTCGTTCTGTATTTTCCTTTCAGAATAGAACCCCCCCCCCACGCACTATGGCAAAATGTCAAGATTCTATTGACGCCGTGCCATACCGATCGATGGTATGCTGTGCCACGGTCCCGTGGATGTGCAAACTGAGCCTCGTGCCAATCGGCTGTCATATATTCAGCTGCGGCCATTAAAAGGGACACAAACATCGAACAACAGTCAATCTCTCCAAACAACACTGACAACGCCTACAAAGACATAATTATGCCTATAAAGCATAATTATGAGGACGGGCTGCCTCCACTGATAAGATATTTACGCGCCAATTAATCGAAACGAGGGGACCTACACGGTGCCTCACTGTTATTACTTTGGTCTTATAGTATAATCTGATCAGAAAAATACGATACGTGGAGAATTTTTAGCCTTTGCAGGTTGTCAATACGTTGTTGGACCTAGTGCTTGTTCTTTGGTCGAAATAAAAAAAATACTTCCAAAACTTTGACATCGCTTTGTAGAATTCCATGTTCTTTTGAATTCACAATGTTTATTCTCCGGAGATTCAAATGATCGCATTCCATGGGTCATACTTGTCCTTTTTGGGTAATTCTTGAACTATGAGATGTCAACTTCAGAACTCATCAAGATGTCAACTTTAGAACTCATTGCTATACCTTTCTCAAAGTAAAAAAAACCCGACGTTTTCCACATTTGTGATCGGGTTATTGCTGAGTTCAGATTAGCCGCACATCTGTTGAGGCACTTTTTACTCATTTCACAGTCACCCAAATTTCCGAGCGAGCAAACACGGTTTGATAAAAGAACCACTGTTTACTAGATGTTGTTTGAGTTTTCAATGAACAGAGACAAAATGCAAGGTGCAAGGACGTTGAGATTGAAGCTAGGGTTCTCGGAGTGAGTATAGAGTCTCTCTCTCTCTCTCTCTCTCTCTCCTCTCCTCTCTCTCTCTCCCTCTCTCTCTCTCTCTCTCTCTCCTCTCTCTCGTCCTCTCTCTCTCTCTCTCTCTCTCTCTCTCTCTCTCTCTCTCTCTCTCTCTCTCTCTCTCTCTCAAACACATACATTCACAACCCCCCCCCACACACTGGCAGGAATGAATGTAAACAAGAAGGGAGATGTGGATATTGACCATACGATAGCTTCCCACGATTAGAATCAAATCCCAGAGGGACATCGGCCGCAAACACATGTTGAGACATCATAATAAGCTTTACCCGATGGGAAAACGAATTGAAGGTTTTCAATTGGTTAACTGATAGACTGACTTATATTGTAGTAGGTATATGTTAAGGCAAAATGCCAACAAAAATCTAGCTCCCTTCTCCCAAACATACATTTTCAGGCCTTTTTGAAAGAGATCTACTGTGTAAGCTCGGGTTGACTTTTGACACTTTTGGATGAAGTAAGCATTCCTAGTAGGGCATTTTTTTTAGAAAAAAAGTTGGGTTCTGGTATTCGTGAGAACTGGCATGTTTGAAGTCACGCTCTCACACCACCTGGTGTGTGAAAGCCGACAACGCGTGGAATCTCAACGTCCCCCTCCCCTTCAATGGGGCAATGCAGTAAGTGCTCGCTTTAATATCCATCAGTACTCTCGCGAAAAAGGGATTCTTGGGCGAACGTTTGAAGGGGTGAAAGAAAAGTCACCTGAGACGACGAGAATTTGAACCGTACGACATAACGGGCAGATTTTTTTTCTCTCTCTCACCACAGCGAGCTCTTTCAGTTCCCTGGGTCATTCGAGAGGCCAAACCAAAACAAAAATTAAGACAAAAAGAAAGGAATCCTTCAAGCGGAGAAAAAAAAGAGGCGAGCTAACCCCCACGAATGGACGACACTGAGAGAATGGGTTTTGTATCGCGGCTGTATAGATTCTGGTTTTGTTAAAAAGAAGCCCACAAGGGGGGAGGTGAATTAAGAAAAAAGCGCAACAGAGCGAAAGTGGTGAGATTTTAGCCGACGGAAAGTACAGCAAAGTAACTCAGCGGATTAACCCCGGCTGACCCCAGCATTATCATAATTGGGGCTTTCGCACAATGGTGTACGGATCGCCATCCTGTACAACTAGCGTGTTTGCATTCAACGGGGATGGGTTTTTTTCATTCTCCGTTTTTTTTTCTTCTCTCGGGCCCTGCAGAAACTCCCTCCGGGCTTCCATATCTGAATAACGGTAATGCCGCCTCTTGTTTGCGCTTGACTTTTTGAGGGAATGAAAGAGGGGTAAAAAATACCGGCCCATGCCTGGAGAGTCTCCCGCAGAGGACAGGTAAACTGCTCAGCGCCTATTCTGCGAGCTGACTTTTCAAAATGGTTTGAAGACTATGCACCCGTTTGTTCGTTAAACGAGCGGGCCTCGGGAGTGTTGTGGATTTGCTTTGTCCTAATCGGGCTGCAAATCTCTCACAAACATTTTTCCCCTTGGAGCCTGGTTATTTGTTGGCCGTGGATAATCACTAGAAAAGCCGAACCTTTCCTTTCGCTCACTGACAGAGAGGGAGATTACGACTGGACGGATATTTGTAAGTCGCTCCCCCGCAGACTGGTAGGGAGCCTTGAAAAACGGGCCATTGTGTCAGTCTGCATAGATGCTACCATAGACTCCAGAAAACGGGGCCTATGGTGTTATACAGGGCGATTACAGACGGACGATTGTTAGCATTGTAGACCTGCAGGACACGGAGACTGACAGCGACGTAGAGAGAGAGAGACAGATAGAGCAACAGAGGCCGCTACACACAGGCATTGAGAGATAGGGCAACAGCGGTTGCTAGGTACATGTAAATGTAGAATGTGGTACGCTAAATGACGGCAGGATTAGTCCGAATTGCCATACTATCGTGAATTTTAAAGATAGAGAGTGGATGAGGTGAGAAAGAGGGAGGAAGGAGGAGAAGGGGCGGAGAAAATAAGATGTAGGTCTACCAAAGACCGAGGGGAAACTTTGAATATTCAAAGGGGGTGACGGAGAGAAGGTGAAACAGTGGACGAGTGGGAGGGGGAACTGGACGACCGAAATCATCCTGAGAATCCCCCCCCCCAAAAAAAACATAAAGCAACGAGTTTGGGTTTTACGAAACACGAGAGGGCGGGGTAAAATAAGAAGTGAGGGGCGTGAACAACTACGAGAACTTGAGAAGGGATACCTGTGTGTCGCCAGAACATAGGTTTCAAGAAGACGGTAAGTGAAGACAACGCGAAGTGGTGAAGATGGCGGCCCGTAACGGTCACTGTGGTTCTTAGAAAGTCGGGGAGCGATTCTCATCACATCAATGCCATGACAATGACTATCTGTGGCCACAAACTCAAGTCGTCATGAGAACGGGGTAGCTAGGGTACATGCCGTATTTGTCTGTCTGTCTGTCTGTCTGTCTGTCTGTCTGTCTCTCTGCTACCTCCATGGTCTGTCTGACAATGTCTGTTTATCCGTTTGTCTGTATGTCTCCTCGTCCATCAAAGTAAATCAAAGAACATCCTGGAGATCTGTGATGGTTAGTCGATCAAACCGATGTGCTAGACTGCTTCGCCCGATCAAAATCGATATGTCAATATTCACGGCTACTATGTAAAAGGTCGAGTTGTTTTCGCCAGCAGATTTGGCAATTTCGTAATTCCTACTTCGCATGTTTTGTTACGAAACAGCCTAACATCAAATACAAGAGAATATGGTTGAAAGCGAGGCAGCGCGTCGCTCTGTAACAAACACACTCGCCTTTCACCGTTGTACAAAATTCACCTGAATGGAATACTAAAAGAAGAAAAGAGACCTCCGCTATTGTCAGCTAATCACCAAGACAATTCGATTAAATTAAACGCTATACGCAGCGTCAGATAGTAATGTTAGTCTTCGGAATAGCAGACAATCGCTGCTCTCAAAGTTGTCGCGCATAACGAGTGCGCTTGCACTCGCTGTTGGCTTGCCGCGGCGATTTTACTAAAATTCTAAAGCGCGCATCAAGTTTAACTCTCCTTCTCACAAGACGTCGGCTCAGCCGAGCAGTCAATTAAGAAAAGAAAATTACAGGAGTGATCTGGCTTGATCGCCCTGATTTCAATTTTTATTGACCGTCAAAGATTCTCGATTAAGTGAAGAAAATTCCTTTTCAAATGGACCAAGGATAGTTTTTTGCTTGTACCGGACCAGTGAGCTGGCGGGTTTTTTTGTCTGCGGACAACAATAGCACCTGTTGGGGCTATTCAGATGATTTCGATGTTTCAAGGACTAAACCATACAGGCTTGACAAACGGACGACACTTTGTTAGACGGTTTCTTGTTTTGTCGCCGACTGCATGTATGCACCATAACCAGATAGATACCTAAATTGTCTACCCGTTCACTGAAAATTTATTCCTACGATTTTCTATTCGCGCGCAGAGCGAAGAGACACATGAGATCGACTTATCAATAAAATGATATTTCTTCACTTTTCTGTATATAAGAGGATATTGGTTGCTGCTGGTGGTGGGGGAACTTGGCGACGTTAAATTTCCAACTTGGCGTCAAAAGCTGGCATCATTCAATCTATGAATTTCTTTGTAGCTCTCTCTGTCTCTCTGTCTCTCTCTGTCTTCTCTGTGTCTCTGTCTCTGTCTCTGTCTCTGTCTCTCTCTGTCTCTGTCTCTCTCTCTCTCTCTCTCTCTCTCTCTCTCTCTCTCTCTCTCTCTCTCTCTCTCTCTCTCTCTCTCTCTCTCTCTCTCTCTCTCTCTCTCTCTCTCTCTCTCTCTCTCTCTCTCTCTCTCTCTCTCTCTCTCTCTCTCTCTCTCTCTCTCTTTCTCTGGGAATGATATACAAATGCTAGTTTGTCCACCACTCTACATAGAAATGGAGTAGGCGGTATCGAATAAAAAAACCAACGCGCCAACTACCCTTGTGTTCTGTTAGTGCGAAACACAAGGCTTCGACTGGACAATTTTTGTACCGATTGTTTGTCTACTAGGGCGGTCTACAACAACTTTTCTATTCATCTGAAATGTAAAGCGTTCATTTTCACACCGACACAGCCACTCGGTGTCTAGTTTTGCAGCCAGGGAGTTAAAAAAGGGACAATGGGAGAAGGGTCTGCGATCTGGACCATTGTGGTTGTCGTCGTTGTTGCTGTTGTTGTTGTTGTTGCTGCTTGCTATTGTCTTGGTTTGTGCGCCTTTTGCAAACTTCGTTTGTGAAGGATGTGGGTATTGATTGCCTGGGTAAATTCATGGCGTGCGACCCCTGTTCAAAATAGGTGAACGGACGCGAGTAGCGACATCAATTTTAGGGATTGTGAGGTGTAATTCGGTTCCCGGACGATATGCAAGCGTTCCCTTCAAAACATGAATTCTTCTATACCAGGAGACAATCAAAAGTGTCTTTGTGACAATAAAGAGTGACAAGGAACACTCACAGTACATGAAATCTTTCCAAATAAGGCAAAATGCGTGATTTGTAGTTGGCGTTGTACACTGGCAAGTGTTCGTAGTAAACTAAGTCTAGAAAAAAATTTGGTGAATTCCTTAAAAGTTAGCTTTTTTTTATTTTTGGCAATCATAGACACCGATCATTGAAATGTACCCGTGTGTCCGAGACACAAACTTTGTATATTTAATGACGTGAAATAAGCCCAGGCACGTTTCCAAGTACTTACGTTCTTTAGGATGTAAATGTCATCAGCGTTGAGCAGTTTTCGACAAGATTCTCGGCGTAGTAAAATTCCCGTCCCTGGATCATTAGAATACATTTTTTTTTCACGATATCTGCCGCTGCGTGTTGTGAATTCTAATACGACGAAGAAATCTATACGAGAGAGTGGATATTGAGGCGGTAAAGACTGGTATTTTTATTAGCTGGGTTGCGATGCTGTGTAAAAAGCATAGCCATGTCCGTTTTTCGCAATTTAGCATATTTAAATGAGATCAGAACGCGTACGAACACGCAAGCGACGCTGTGGAAGAAATCACTGTTTTTTTTGTGTATGTGAAAACAACATCAAACGCTTTTAAGAGTAAAACTATGTGATCAGCTTGCCACCATGTAGAAGGACAAACATTGTCATGTATTAGACTGCGCGATAAGTTTGGGGAGTTTCAGTAACACAGAGGTTTAGATAGAAACCGTCAAAAGTGGTTGTACCTAGCGAAAGGAACCGTGACAGGTGAACTGGCACACAGATAGACAGACAGTCAGACACACGACAAATGCATGACCAAACGACCAAAGACGCAGTAAACAGGTGCACGAGAAAATTGCAAAATACACGCAAGAGTTGGTTGTGATTGGGGTACATTGGCGGAGTTAAAGCCAAGCTGGAATTAAGGATAAAAAGTCAGCATGTGACACAGCTGTAGAGGGGGTTACTGAATGAAACAGCTGTAGAGGGGGTTACTGTGGATTGGGCTAGATCGCTAGCACAGTTGAAGGAGGAAGACGAACATATATACTAGTTCATGCGTTTTATAAACGCTCTTTCTTGCAGGTAATGGTAGGTAGTCGTTACCTGAAGGTGGAAAATGAAAATCATCTTTAAAACTGTTCACTCATTTCGCGTTTTGCCGCTACGAGTGGCAATAGCTTGCACGCAAAATTGACTTTTTGAAAGAAAATTAAAATCAATGACACAAGATACGGGCAGTACTCTACACACTCAAAACGGTGTCAAAGTACTTAATCTTCACCAAGTTTATTAGCTTTTAAAAACCACAACACTCGTGGTGCAATGATTGTCAACCCTTTGAACGTGGTCACGCGCCGTGCAGACGATTATAGTATGTTTGCCAAAGTGCTCACATGAACCCACACTTGACGCAAACACAATTTTTTTCAAAGTCAGCATACGGGGATCGAGAGCCATGTTTTCGCATCAGTGAGTCTGAGTGGGTATGCAAGCGGCGTGGAGTAATTTTCTGGTTTTGTCGATACAACCTTTAGGACCATAAAACGAACAGCTGCAAATACGGTCATTTGAACCAAATTCTTTCACTGGCCCGACTCCAAATTTATGAAGGTGTGCCCTACGCAAGCACACCCAACTTCTCCCCTCTCTATTTGACTGCCTGCCTGCCTGCCTGTTTGTCTGTCTGTCTGTCCCTCTGTCTCCCCTCCCTATCTCTCTCCCTCCCTCTCTCTCGCCACCTCTCTCTCTCTCTCTCTCCTCTGTCTCTCTCTGTCTCTCTCTCTCTCTCTCTCTCCCTCTCTCTCTCTCCACATTTTCCGTTGAGTCTCTCTATGATTGGACAAACACATTTCAAACGTTTAAAGTTATAAATGAATGCCATATACGAGATCTGATCAGCCGCCAAGACAACCGTCATTCTCCTTGGCTAGCAAAAGCTGAGCCTTTCTGTTCAACTGAATCCACTTTTAAATCAATCAACTTTTGATTTCACTAAATTGTTATGACCTGAACTTGCTACTAATTTTTTAACTGTACATACTGTTTACATCGTGGACTAGAATACTGCTTATGGACGAGTGACTGACAGCAAAGAAGCGACCTTGGGAGCGTACAGCGGTTACTCGCATTCCCGCGCGACAGGACACACGGAAAGAGAAAGAAACATGGTTTTACGCTCGATGTCGACTTTCGATCACCTGTGTCATAGAAACGTCATTGATGCAAAGTTGCTTGATGTGTTATGAGAGACAGAGACTTTTTAATACATTATCATCGAACGTGTGCCGATGGTGAGTAGTATCATATACATTCATGGTCAGTTTATGTCTGAGCAGAACTCGTGCCCCTCCGCCCCTTAACCGCAACCGCAAAAAAAAACCGTCTCAGATTTCTGTAACAACCGGTCCATATCACAAGATTTCACTCACCGAGTCAAAGCTAGCCTGTAACTGTCTCACTCTAACAAGTGTCTGTTCGCCTTCGGTTTCGGATGGTCTTGGAAAAATGCTTCTTTTCAACCGCCCGTAACGATTTTGACAGGAGTGCGGTTACAGCTATGGATCGACCCCCTTGGCTTTATATATGCACCTCCTTTGGAAAAACGTTCCGCCCTCCAACCGGACTCTCCCAAGAGGAACCGCTGCGTCTTTTCAGGAGACCGGTACAGCGTCACCTAGCGGTCATCTTGTACAGTTACCCTGTGAAGTTGGTACGCCGTGCCCAGGACATTTATCAAGTCGGACATAAACGCTAGCATTGACTGGAGTCGCATTTTATGAAAGAGAGAGAAAGAAAGATAGAGAAAAAACGCTGTATTATTTTCTGGTCGAGATTAAGAAATCTGAGTACAAGACCCAGAATACTATTAGATACTTTGACGACGCCTGTCTTCAGCCTACAAAGTCACGCTGCTCGTGCCGCGGACAATAGGAGTGTGTGTGTGTCCCCCTGAGCGGCAGGCTTGGCTGTGCGTGCTTGCCCGCTGAAGTCATGCCGATGTTTTCTCAAGACACCACGCCGGCTGACCTCCTGTGTCTACACACGATTAGGTCACAGGGAATTGCTTTTACATTGGAAGAGCAAACACGAAAATCGCGTCCCTTGTTTGCGACCAATTATCGCTTTTCTCTACTCGTACATTCACAGAGTTTGTTAGTAGTCCAGTAAAATGGGATCCAGCCACTGTCTAATAAAGGCCAGTGTTTGTCTCTTAAAAGAGAGGTTGTGTTGGCACGAACCTTGTCTTTTAAATAGGAGACGCACCCGGTGTTTACCAACTTGGGTCGCTCGGTATTTGAGAGTAAACTGACTGTCTGACCTCATCCTCCTAAACTTAGGGTCACCTTTTCGGGAGTTATTCTTCATCGCGGAGTAAGTGATCAGATATCAACAACGCGCCATCGATACACCTGTCTGCCGTTGTTCGAATCACGTAGCCCACGCATTTCACGCACTGGACCACATTTCTTCAATTCTTCTCACATTGTACGCTCACTAAAAGGCCAAAACAACATTATTTTTTATTATTTTGTTTTATGAGCGGACAACAAAGCCCGATGATCCGGTCCGATTTAAGCTTTGTCGCGAATGCGTGACTTCTAAATAGCGTCCACTCCCTGCAGGTGTGCTGGAGTTCCATCAAGGGAGCTGACACAGGTGTAAGTGAAAGCGCGGTCCCGCAGTGAACCAAGGGACTCAAAATCGTCCTCTCAGTTTGCGAAGTGTGCTGTTTCAAACGTTAAATAAGTTATTCGGCGATGTTGAATTAAGATTAGAGGACCAGTAGCTCTGACTTTTGATGACATTTTATTTCTTTGGTTTTACTCCCAAAAGCGTGCTTACATTACATATACAATATGTAAATTGCGTGTTGTTGTCGAAAGGCGAATTTCGGTCCGGACTAGAATTGAAATGTAAACAACAACAGTGCATTTAATCATAGACCCTCACGAGGGTCAGTGTGATTTTACGCACATGGATACTGTCAGCGATGACATCGATAGGCTAAACATACTTTGAGGCGGTAGAACAAGAACTTGCAATTGACGTACAGAACAAAAATAGTGAAAACACAACAACACTTACGGCCACTTTGAAGGGGTACGTTGTTTTTTTCCAGTTTTTAATGATCTCAGAACACAATAGATAAACTTGATAACACTTTCATAGGAAAGCAAAAGATTAATATTGTGTATTTACCCAATGATGTCAACAAGAACTGATGCAAAGAATAGGAATTGACGACTTCCCCTTTAAAAGTCGGTATATCGAGATCCCAGGGCCGAGTATCAATGCTGGTCAACTCA
This sequence comes from Ptychodera flava, assembly GCF_041260155.1. Classification (NCBI taxonomy): domain Eukaryota; kingdom Metazoa; phylum Hemichordata; class Enteropneusta; family Ptychoderidae; genus Ptychodera; species Ptychodera flava. Next base: position 34,710,375 of record NC_091930.1, read on the forward strand.
GAGATTGTGAGTTTTCCAAGATTCATTTTATCATCAGTCCACTTCGTCTATTATTACATACCTCGTATATCGAACGTCGCGCGCTTCATAGGATTCAATGGTAACTCGTTTGTGACGTCGCGGGCCGCATAGTCATCATTGGGCTGAAAGTGAACCGGAACTACTTTCAACTCGACAACTTCAGGATTTAAAAAATGATCAAAATACATCTTTTACTCGGAAATACAGTTTTATAAATATGAGAAAAAAACACAAAAAAACAGTGATTTAAATATATCAATGCGCCGTTCGATGATGAAAATTGTTCTATTTTTCAACAGATTTTCGTCTAAAATGGAAATAAAGCATATAATTGTCATTTGTAAGTAAACAAAAAAAATTGGAGAGAAAATTATGTCAGAGAGGCATGTAATAAAAATATTATAGCCCAAACAAGGGACTATGTACCCTTGGGGCAGGAGACCATTTGCCCTCCTTACGTCGGGCAAATGGTCACCTACCCTGCCCTCGGGCACATAGTCCCATGTTTGGGCTATAATATAGCCGTGTCACATACCGAGACACAAACAAAATGGCCGTCTTATAGACACTTGACAATTTGATACGAAACTCATACATTATAGGAACCATGACTACGAAAATGATATAGTGTCTAAAAACGCCTAAGACCTTTATTAGCCTGAAAATTTGACAGATAGTTTTAAGTATTTCTGTTTTTGTTAACAGAATTAAGTTCTTGCTCTACTTCCCGGATCATGTCAGAACGCCCAGTGCTCGACTTATCGCCACAGCGTGTATGTGTGTTCGGTTCGATGCTATTGTACATTAACCGAATCGTTGTTCAGACTTGATTTACTTGTTCACAATCACATTACTCTTATACAATCCCTTGTGATGGTGGGGTTGATACTTTTGCCAAGCCGTTGGGGTGGGGGAAATATGAATTGTTTTGTTTCGTGGAACAAAATTAATTACAATATTATCAAAAGTTAGAGCTATTGTAATTTGTGATTGTCTAGGCCAAGTTCAAATAAGCTAGATTGAATATGTATGATTGGATCATTCAGTAAAATGGTGTGCAATAAGAGTCAGGCGACTAAAGGAAGCAATTGCTTCTCTCAGCGGCTTTGCTCGAAGGAATGGGGTATATTATCGTGTGTGAGTTAAAAACAGACATATCTGATAGAATCTGTCATGAATATTAATTTTCTTCTAAGAAGCATGGCAAAGTAAACGAGGATCAAATATATAAACAGCAACGCCTTATTTAATTGACGAAGTTGGTTAATTGTAGAAGCGAACAAACAACTTCGAACGTTCACCGGGATGAAAATGTTGTGCGAACACAAACCTACAGCTGTATCCCAGAATTCAAATATTACTGTTGGTTTGCTAGTCTTTGGATGATTACCCGTTGACAAGATGAAGTTCCCTCGGAGGCAAATTGTCCTGAGCAAGGTAGCTGTGATCGGAGTCTACGGCTGGGACGAAATGTCGTCATAAGATTCAGTCCACGGTGATATTCAACGACCAGACGACACGAGCATCTTCGACAAATAGAACTCTGACGGAATTTGTCACTACGACTGTTTCATGCGAAAAAAATTACTCAGTGTCCCGCAATCGATAACTACTTACCTTTTAGTTGAAGTCGGAAATAATGCTCGATTTGTATCGGGGAGGTATACCGGTATTCTATGCTTCTTGATAAAAATGAGATTTCTTTATGTATGAGAGTTTCACTTATGTATGTATGTTTTGTTGCTTGTTTTGTAACACACAGGGCGGGAGAGCAAGCACTGATTTTCGATGACTGACAATTGTGTCCGATGCTGACAATGAACAATACAAACTTTTGAAAAAGATCGCAGGCACTTTTGGTGCGATGGCGAAACAATGTGCCCGGTTTGTTCATTCGATTGTTGTCACTCACAACGATTCTATTGCGTGTTGTGTATCTCTGCCACTCAACGCGCACATTGCTTCAGGCTTATTCACACCGAGGAAATTCCAGTTTGGCTCTTTACACTACTAACATACAACATGTTGGTGCCATGACGTTTAGATTTTCATGATCGATTTTAAAAGCAATAGGTTAGTGGTGTGGTGATCACCTCTTTGAATTATTTTGAAGTTGAGAGCTTTCTATTTATGCAGCTTGTTTTATTATAATCTTTATTTTGATCTGATAAGTAGAATTGAAAACCTCCTGAATTTTTTGTTTGATTTCCTTTGTACGGTACGAGTTTTCTATCTACTCGGCTTCCAGCTTGTACAATTATGGGTCTCTTTCTTTCATTCGACTTACCTCGAAAACCTGGTTAGATTTCTGGTTTGTATCGTAAGTGTGATGTTTATCTTTGTAAAATAATGGAAAAATAACTATTTATTTTACAAATCTTTCGATAGTACTGCAGCGGTTGCTCCACACAAACGATGGTTTGCTAGCTTCCACCTCTCCCTTTCCGGTACCGCTTGGTGGCGCTTTTATCAAAACATACATTGCTATCACGATGAGTTATAAAGTTATGTCCAAAAATATGCTGACATTGTAAGCAGGATTGTACAAGTATAGATGCCCGCGCACGTCTTCGTCCTGGATTATGGATTGCGCCCTCTATGGTCAAATGCTAATTTCTGTTTACATAACGCATGTGTACAGAAACAAGTGAAATTTGATGAACGCTGATTCTGAGGTTTGGTTTATCTTGAACTTGAAACAGATTTACAAGACCTCCATGGTGGCAAAACCCAAGATTGACAACCAAGCTTTAAAAAAAGAGACAGATTTTAAGCCCATGTGATTTCTTTTCTACAGGTTTAGTTACAATGAGCGGTATTTGTATTCCGAGTTGTCGCTGTAAAATGCAAGAAATAATATAACAGCCTGAAAAGAATTCGACAAATCGTGTTTTCTCTAAAGCTAAGTGGTTTTTTTTTTTGCTCTATTTGCCGGCAGGAGTACGTCTATAGTTGCATATACAAGAGTTTTATGGTGACGTGCGGGGGCGTTGTTATGTAAACCATTAAAATATGGGAGATGCAATGTGAAACCGCCACCTGTAGGCGAAACCCATGAAATCGTTTTCAATATCAGGTATCAATTTCAGCTAAATTTTTTTTTGTGACAGGTTTCCCGAAGGAATAGAATTTCATCTAATTTCCGTGTACGCAGCCAATATTTCTTGGCACAAGTCCGAAATGAACTGCCCAATTATTCAGAGTCCCTTGTGGAGAGACAGTGGTAGCGTAGTTTTTGCCAGTAAGATAACAGAATTAAATACGCTCTTCTTCAACGTTATAACTTGTAAAATGAAGCTCACATATGCATGTGCGATACCGTGCACAACATCTACACACTGACAGTTTATAACTTACAGGTCCAAGGACAGAGTTTGACGGGCTCATGTTTATTCATTAGCATCATTGCCTGACACGTGATCTTGTCATTGACCCTTGTGTTCAAAATGTAGATCATGAGCATTAGTAATATCCCCCGAGGGCAATACATAACGAAACGAAAACGAGACGTCGTGGAGAGAAATATAACGAGTAAAAGGAAATTTTGAGGTCAAAATTATGTATGATAACATTCGGCGAATTAGGTTTTCCCAAAAGTTTAGTGTTTTTTATTCGGCATTATGGGTGGGCATGCGCACATCCGTTCTTCACATATACAGCATGGAAAAGATGTGCAGAGTGTTATCGTGACGTGTGGGAGCTATCGTTACTTAAACCTTAACAATGTGGAAAATGAAATGTCAAACCACCCACCTGAAGGCGAATACCATAAAATTATTTTAAATATCAGTTGTCAAATTTGGCTAATTTCTATAAATATATGATAGGTTTCCTGAAAGTATAGAATTTCACGTAATAGGCCTGAAACCATAAAAGAATTGTGTACGCAACAAATATTTCTTGGCAAACGTCCCGCCCGAAACGAACTGCCCGTTTCTTCACGGTCCATTGTGAAGAGACAGTGTTTTTATAAGGCAAGAAAGTCGATAGCGCAGCTTTCAAGCTTTACCTCTCCGATTAGAAAATTATACTGTGCACTTCTTCAACGCGATTCACTTGTGAAACCGTGCTCAGACACGCATGTTCGATACATGCAGTGCACAACATCTACACAGTCACAATTTATATCAAGCAGGTTCATGGACAGAGTTTGACGGGTTCGAATGTATTTCTTTTTAAAGGGCCAGTAATGCTATCTTTTGATGATTGTTTCGCTATTTTTAAATGTCAACCATAATTTCTTGTTCTACTCCCAAGGAGAGTTGTTACAGAATTCAGCTTGTCAACCCTCAGCCTGTGCTCGTGTAGACGGCGTTGTTATTGTTTGTTGACAATTGATTTCTGGTCCGCACCAGAAATCAAATGTAAACAACAACAGCGCATTTTGTGACACATGCAGCAGGGATATCAATTATTGGGATTTTGCCACGCCGACATGTATGTATGTATGTATGTATGTATGTATGTATGTATGTATGTATGTATGTATGTATGTATGTATGTATGTAGTATGTATGTAGTATGTATGTATGTATGTATGTATGTATGTATGTATGTATGTATGTATGTATGTATGTATGTATGTATGTATGTATGTATGTATGTATGTATGTATGTATATGTATGTATGTATGTATGTATGTATGTATGTATGTATGTATGTATGTATGTATGTATGTATGTATGTATGTATGTATGTAGTTATGTATGTATGTATGTATGTATGTATGTATGTATGTATGTATGTATGTATGTATGTATGTATGTATGTATGTATGTATGTATGTATGTATGTATGTATGTATGTATGTATGTATGTATGTATGTATGTATGTATGTATGTATGTATGTATGTATGTATGTATGTATGTATGTATGTATGTATGTATGTATGCATGCGTGCATGCGTGCATGTATGTATGTATGTATCTATGTATGTATGTATGTATGTATGTATGTATCTATGTATATGTTAGGCCAAAAAGATAGATCGTTTCTGGTCGCCGCCCGCGTCATTTCAGAACCCTAGCGCGTCATAGCTTTTTGGGGTGGGGTGGGTGGGTAGGTGGGTGGATGGGTGTCGGGGTTACATGCTCATCAGTACAGCTATCCTTAGTATCCCTGTTTGCATGTCAAAAATGCTAATAAGAAAACGGAAGTATTATGCAGCTAATGATAAAAGACAATTACTGTTGCATCAATAGTGCCAAACCAGCATTATTAGGAATAAAAAGAGAAAGGGTAACAAAGAAAAAAAAGAAAACCAAGTCGCCGCATCACTTTTGCTGAATGTCAAGGACCAGAAACAGTGTTTTGCCTTACATTAGATTTATGAACATCATCCTTTGTATTGACAAGGGGCGGGATAATTTAATCATAACAATATTAATTGACAACGATGTAGCCTGTCATACTGTACACGACGTCTATCATATTAGGTCATTATTCTGGAAATTGGGTGGCCTTGTTTTTAATAAAACATTGTTGTGTCGCTAAAAATGAGTCCGTAAATAATATATACATTTTGTGAACAATGCACACTGGGTACGGCGGATCGGAATCAATTGTCTGAACCACTGGGGAACCTCGCCATCAAAGTGGTTGATTTTCAAATCGCTTCCGGTTGCCATGGTTACATCGCCGTCGGTGGCAATGTACAACCAATCTGATTGAAGAAAGAAAGTCAAATTATTAGCCGTGTGGGCGAACACATCTCGTTGCTGATGCAACGAAATCTTAGCCCCTCGCCCACGATGGCGTAGAACTGATAATGATTTTACGCTTCAGAAATGTAAAAAGATAACGAAAAAGACAAAAGTGTAACCGTAAATCCACAGTAACGTCTCTCACCGAAGAAATCGATTTTTTTCAACGGCATCGTTGGCTCTAGGTAGTCGGCCTAAGGTGTGGACATGTACAGACGACAAATTGTAAAGACAAAAGGTCGTTAAAAGGTCATCGAGATTATAACAGACATATCGTGACATTGAGAAAAGCAGTCAGATTAATGACCAGGATGCTGAGTGATTTTGAACGTTAACATCTCAGTATCGTTGATGATTTGTTTTTTTAACATTTCATGGCCTAAGATGAACGCCACTGGCATAAAATATGCATTCTTTATTAATTTCAGAAATAGTGAACCTTAAAACAGCACTGGAGTTGACTTTGTTTCTGAATACAAAACGACGTAGTTTTACGTTTGACGACAGAACCTGTAGACTGGAAGATCCGTCGCTCGAGGGCGCTCTCTACGCTCCCCGCTCTTAGGGAGCGACGTCGAGCGACGGATCTTTCAGTGTACAGAGCCTGGTGAGTAAAATATCCATGACGTCACCTCCAGACGGCGATGTTGAGAAAACTTTAAAGGGTATTTTAAGTCATTCCTTCGAAGAACTGTCCATTTTAAACTCGTGTTTTGCTATCTTTTCACTCGTTTAAATACACAAGTTTTGTAATAAGGCTTCGGTGTATATTTCATGAATCTAAGCTAGGCAAATTTCCATCCACAGGGACAGAACTTGGTGAAATCTTTGAATCGATGGAATCGAATACATAAATGAAGGTCAACGATGTATCAATATTGTTAAAATTACATTAGCTGTAACTCTGACTAATTTTTCACTACTCTGTTTCAATGTATCAACTACAGAATTTTACAATAATCCGATCATCATGACCAATGCCCGGTGTCCTGCTTGCCAACACAGCCTGTATATGTGAAATGACCATTGTTATTGTTGATAAATGTTATTGTAGTCCGGACTTGAATACAAAATTCAAACAATAACTGTGCAGACTATACTCATATAAGGTATATTTATATGAGTTTAAATATTAGGAATTTCTCCCTGGTTTAGGGATTCAAACCACACCAGAAACTGAAGATGATACACATAACAAACAAAATTTTAAAAATGATGAAAGTTACAGCTAAAAGAACGCGCCTCGGGGACAGATATTCGAACTCTCAAACTTTCCCTGTTCTTTTTCTGATCTCTCATTTGTGGGGGTTCACTTTGAAACCCTCGGAGTATAAGAAAGACTTGACTTGACTTTTACAAATGCTAGCAACCTTTAGACAATACAGGCTAATTAGCGTACTTGCGCAAAGTAATTTCACTGTGATGTTGGCGTAACGATTAATAAAGTTCCAGAATGTACATCTACCGTTGCCTTTTATTGGGCAATTTTTTCTTCGCGGAACAGCATATAGCACAATGTTAGTGCAGGATTATCGTAAAAAAGGTTATCAATTCCTTTAAACCATTTTCTTATATTAATATTATTTTTTGTACTTCAAAGTCCCAGTAACTATAAATAAACCCTGCATACTCCGTAGAAGTTAATGAACAATTGAGTAAAATTAACTTGCTAAAACCGTCACTGTAGATGACAGAACTGTAAAACCCCGCTTTAAAATCATTAGTTTTGGATCTCATATCTGTACTGCAATTTTGCATGGTCGTTTTTCTTGCAATTGCTTTTGTGCATGTTCTTTGATTTAATTTTTGATTTCACATAAAATGTTATTATTGTTGGGTGTTAAACACATATAGAGTAAAATATCTAAATTATATTGTATTTAGTGCTAATCAAGTTCACGTATTATTATAACCCGACCTAATTTAAAAGTGCATTAAGTACTTGTATTCTTTCAAAATTACGGATTTCATTTGAATACAGACAATCCCGTATGTAAACACAAATGTGGTCAGTTCATGGAACTTTTAAATTGTTTAAAGTTTGTTGTCTTATGACGTACCCTTGATCTCTTGACCGTCTTCAGTCTTGAAGGACAGGGTCAGTATATCAGTCGTAAATTGATCCATAATGTTGGATATTCCGTAACAAAACTCCCAATGCGAAGTATCTAAAGCGATACAAAATACATTTATTGAACATGATGTTGGCTTGATTGAGTCACAAAGTAATCGTAGGCAAAGATCAAAAGTGTGGCATAAAATTGCCGTTAATGTATCGACACTTCATCGCCATCTCAACAGCCAAATACGTTTGTAAAATTCCTCTTTCATTCCAAAAATATACACGCTTACTATAAGTTAAATAACTCCGCAAAAACAACAACTATCGTTTAACTCAATTCTGATAATAACCCATGACAGGCAGATATGCTTCAAAGAACAGTTTGAATCAGTTGATGCAGCAATACGCTGAGGTGCGTCAATCTATGTTAGATAATCCGAAAACTGATGTTCACCTTGTTTGAACTAATTGAAGTAATTTGTGTACAGTGTATTGTGGGCAAAATTTAAGGAACACGATTGGAACTAAACTGAGAAAATTAGATTAAAGTAATGATAAGGAAAGTGTAATGAAATCCAACATTTTAACAGTTCAAATTTTTACAAAATGGTAGAATAGTGTAAAAATTGAATATATTTTTCATCCAACAAAACAACAACAAACACAAAGATTATCGGTATATCCCTTCAATCGATTCATTTTGGCGAAAAACGTTTTATTTTTGTGTAAATATTATACAGAAACGAGAAAAAATGCATAAAATGTCTCTGATTGATGACATTTGAGTGGGGCGCTTTTGAAATGCCCCTTGCTATTTCTCGTTTTGGGCTATAAACGTTAAATCTAGTCAGGCACATTTGACCATAACTGATTTCGCTTTATTTCGATAGAAAAAAAACTTTGTTTTGGTTGAGGAAAAGTAACAAAGTGAGATTAGTACTAGTATTTCAGTAACGAAGAAACTACAGACAAGTTCATACGTGTTCATTCAAATATACGTATTGTTGATGCGTTTTGAGCATATTACATTAGGTACTGCCATGCAATGATTCTTACTCAGATCATTTCCAGAGAATGGCAAATTTTGAATGCGGTGATAAATATGTTAAGCAAATTGTTTATGTAAACCCGAGTTTAATTATTCTAGAACATTCTCAAGGTCACTGTCCTTCACGACCTCACAACCTTGAATTCAACTAGTAATGTTTGGAATATTCTGGAATTTATTAGTCGTGTAAGGGAAATATTTTAAGGGCAGTTATTAGCTATCAATAGAAGTTCTAGATTTTTCTTATATTTTCTTACATAGCCACTTAAGTATAAATAGGGGACCGGCACAGCTTGCAGTCAGACAGTTTTCGTAACATTTATCTGTTTATACTAACTTATGATACAGTTCGCATAAGTAACAGCCATACCGGTTGTGTACTGATTTGACATCAAATATCTCTAAATTTCATTCTTCCCTCTAAGTACAATGGAAACCCCTGTATGCAGTAAATGACTTTGGCCTTTAAGCTTATCAGTGATTTGTACTTTTGAAGACCAAGACTTGGTCTTCATTTGCTACAATTATTGAAAGCAGAAATTTCTCACATATTAAGCACATTTAACTTTTGTGCAAATTTCAGTGTGGACATATGGCTGCAATTGGTCCTACGGGATGTCTTAATTTGATCTAGATAATGTTAATCATTTTGTGGACTTAGGTTTGAAACTGCTGTATTAGTGTTCCGAGAAATCATATTATTGCTGACATCTAAAGGGTAGACAATGAAACTGCATATAAAAGGTATTAATGAACCAGTCATTCGATGCAATTTGCACATTTGTGTTTTTTAATTTACTCATTTTTATATCAATCAACCATACAATCAATAATCAAACACCATCACTGAAGAGAGAGAGAGAGAGAGAGAGAGAGAGAGAGAGAGAGAGAGAGAGAGAGAGAGAGAGAGAGAGAGAGAGAGAGAGAGAGAGAGAGAGAGAGAGAGAGAGAGAGAGAGAGAGGGGGAGGGATGAGGGAGACAGACAGACAAACAGGCAGAGGGGAGGGAGCAAGGGAGAGAGGGAGGGAGATAGAGGGGGAGACACATATGGAGGAGAGACTTAGAGATAAAGAAGGGGTGTTAAGTAATAGAGCCATAGATGCAGTATATTCTGTGGTGCATAGAATTCTCAGTTCAGGTTAACCAAAACATAAAAGAACTGCTATTTATTTTCGCACAATGAAAGTTAACCCATCATTCTGTTGACATTGCCGGTTGTATTTGTAAATAAAGCGAACTATTGGTCGATGGAGGAATTTCATATCCACTATGAGCTCCGACCATCAACGTTGTATTGCCAAGGTTCTCCAAGGAGTTCTTTTGCAGGATGAAAACGAACGAGCGTGTCTTGAATTCAATAGCACCACCACCAGGCTTAGTCTTGTTAAGTATGAGTATAGATAGTTAGCTCATCGAACACTGTCAGAAATTTTTCGGCGATGTCTTTTACAACTTCCTGTTCTAGGTCACTACCGACAGTCGGGAAAATGTCATCAACGATTTGTTGCAGGTTTCTCAGTATTTCTGTGAAAAACACGAAAACCAGTAGTTTAATACTTTTTTTCCCTAATGAAAGCAGTGATTTTGGCTTACTATTGATTGATAAAACCTGTCATACTGATTCACACTGAATGAAGTCAACATGACTTTCATTCACCAATAATCTTGCAAACTTATACATTTATATATTAACATTCAAAATATTGTACTTAACAATACTCACAGATAGGCTGATTAATTTGTTTCTGATCAGTTTTGTACGTCAAGTGCAGATATTCTTGATCTAGTAGTCATTCATGATAAACGAACATGATAGGAAGCTGTTGTCAAACAACGCTCAAAAAGTAGAAAAGCTTAAACAAACTAACCTGCCGTTACTTTGATACTTTCATTCAAAGTGATATTCTGCCCTCGAACATGCAGGATATGGTCGTTTATTTCATCAAGTTTCTGCCGAAAGATACAGATGTGTAGGACTGATGTAGACAACCAACGATCAAATACGGTTCTGCTCATAACACTGATACGAGGAACAAAAAAACTTACATGCGCTAACATGGGAGAATGTAGCAACAGCAATACCTCAGACACAGACAAAACATCCTCTTAAGAATATGGACTCGCAACCTTGGACATGGAAAGACAGTGTTTTGCTACATATTAGACCGATTACTGCAATAGCGACACCATTTCGACATAAATATCACGCTTGCATATATTTTGCACATGGACCTGGCGACATGCAGCCCTTGGTAAGGTTTATGAACCCTTAGAAACATGCTCAATATAGAACGTTATAAATCATCGGCAACGATCGATTTTAAATGTGCAAGTAACAATAGAGCACGTATCCCTGACCGTTTAAAGTGTCAGTTGGTCTAGATCTTATTTAAGGTTGACATGTTTGTAAGAAATAACATTACCGGTATATAGAGTACGTCCGGTAAGACAAATTTAGATTTTATTTGCTGTAATAAGGTCATATGCCGTCTCCCTACATTACCTGAGACGTTGTCAGGGACGGAATTGTAACATAAGAAGTCGGCAACTGTGTCTCAGTGTTTCCACTACCTATTTATGAACGAACATCAAGGCGGAGTACATCAGCGTCGAATGTTTGAATTCGATGTCTTGTGATTAAATGTCACGCATGCTGTTAAATGCAGATGTCATTGAATGCTCATAAAATATTTAATATCCAAACTACGATGCATGTGAAATTAACTATCTGAATTTAAGGGTGATTAAACATCTCTATCTTTAAACACTAAGCAATCCCTTTACCCCGACAACCTACAATAACTCGACATTATAGAGATACGGTACGACGTCTGAAAGAAGAGTTGCACTGGTTCTTCAATTGGACTACCTACAGTATATATTGTCATAATGTCATTCTAGTGAACGTAATGAACATGTTTGCAACTCGTCAATTTTGGCATCTACATTACTTCAACATCTCACTGTATATCTGTTTCAAAGCACTGTTGTCTCTTTTTAACGAGGCGCTAAATGTAAAAAACTCAATTTACACAATCACGCTTATTTTAGAGATGAAAAAGGTGGGAAATGAATACAGACAGGAAATTTTAGTATATATATATATATATATATATATATATAATATATATATATATATATATATATATTATATATATATATATATCTAAAATTTCCTGTCTGTATATAAATATATATATATATATATATATATAATATATATATTATATATGTGTGTATGTGCGCACACGCACACACATATTATATATATATATATATATATTATATATATATATATATATATATATATATATATATATATATATATATATATATATATATATATATATAATTACTGTAGCTGCGCTCGATGATGCTAGATGAGAACGTTGTAAATAATAACACAAATTACTTCAAGTACAAAGTAATAATATCTGTTGCTTAAGATTCATGCATCATGCAATCTTCAGACAGAAGAAGTGAAAGGATTCTTAACTCGACACTCTCATTTATTATTTGTTTGGAACGTACCATTATATTTATAGGTGGTGTTAAAATTTGATAATAATTTTTGTTTTGGTGGTGACATTTAAGACCAACTCAGAGCGTTTGTTTAACTGCGAAGATTTGTCATCATTGATAATGCGTAGGTTTTCTGATATACAAAGATTACATCGTTTGCTTATGTTAGAGTAACTCGATGCTTTGTCAATAATTGAACACGACATGTCAAAGACTTATTTCCTTTCTTTTAAGGACCAGATGTACTTGGAGAGCTGTAAGCAGTGTAGATACCTTTCGCTACGGAACGATTGCATGTGATTGGCGAAGCGCGTCTTGAAGGTGTTATCATTGAGGCCGACGTAGATCTTCTCCGTGTTGCCCCATTGATACCTTGGCCTTATAAACCACACCTTTGACTTCACAGTTACCCTTCAAGTGGCATGCAGACTTGACCCGGCAGCAATTACAATCAGCCATATAAACGAGAGTGTCGAGCAAAGAATCCTTTCACTTCGCTTCGCGAATCACAGATTTATGGACAGACTTCGCCTCCATCTTTGGTATTATGCTTCCGCTTTGAAAATTTTTGAGTATATATGAGAAAGCCAAATCACCAAGGCGAAGGAGAAGATAGTACCCTGTGAACCACACACTTCAATGATCAATAGGGCTTGAGCGCCCGTTCATACCTGGGGGAGGAGGGGGAGGCACGCCTTACAAGTAAAACATCGCTATTCCCCGACGCCGAAGTGGTAGAGCGATTTGTGTATGGTAATGCAATACAACGAGGGGTAATAAGGGCGAATGAAGACTAGTTATGGGTGTTTTAATAAAACACCACATGCTTGTGTTCTTCAATGTTATGAACATGCTTCGATGTTTAGACACTGAAACAAATGATTACATAATGAGAAGTTCGCTTAGCTATTCTACCTACTGGGAATAGTCTCCCCACAAAAAATAAACAATACGTGTTTGGTTGGCTCTGTTGTTGTAATGAGCTCTTCACGCCTATGCGCAGTTGAAATGGAAAATCTTGCTGTTATTGTCATAGGCTCGTTGCTCACCCGGAACGCTCGTAATACTCTAATCACTCACCACTGTTACAAAGCTGAAGACAGCACCACACGTAATATTATTTACGGTTTGTTTAAATTCATCGAAGTGTATAAACCAGTTTTCTAACGGGTGAAAAAAACTCATCAATGGCTACTCTGATGTAGTAGTAGTAGTAGTAGTTTTGTTTATTATAGTGACATGAGGTTTTCCCTCCCAGCCCAATGGGCTTATATGTCACCTAGAATCAAAAAAATATACAGTACAAAGAAAGACGGTGCACAATAACAAATACATTGTTTTCTGTGAAAAAAATGATAATATTTAGCTGTTTCTATATAAGACATCTTTTCTTTTCAGAAAAGCCTTTTCTATGTATTTTGCCGTATTTCGAATATTTACTGGGTTTGTTAATAAATATACCAATTTCTGGTTTGACGACAGGTTGTTGAATTCGACATTATCAAAATTAATGAGCGTATTCCTTATATCATCATAAAGATTACAATACAGAAGGAAATGGGTTTCGTTTTCTACAGCCCCTTGGTCACAAAATATACAAAGTCTATCATTCGTTGCTTCGCCTCTATATCGGCCTGTTTCTATACGTAGAGGTAATACACCCGATCGAAACTGCGCTAAAAAAGACCGCTGGCTTCGAGAAAGATTCATGGAAACGTACAATTCGGTTCGATAAACGTTTTTGAAAAGAATGTATGTACGTAATTTTGTTTTATCTCTAGCAGTTTGAGCCCAAATTAATTCCTGTTGGAAACGCAGACGCTGCTTTAATATAGAGAGGTTTATAGGCAAAAAAAATATCAAAATATGTGTCAAGATTAACATCGTCAAATATTTTACAAATCTCTGAGGACCAGTTACTATAATTAAGTGCAAAATCCCATAGAAATATTTTCTTTGTTAATCGACTCTCATCTAATTGAATAAGATGATTCCAATATCTGATCATAGACACATGTCTACGAACCCTGCAAGAATCCCAGCCAGTATCCCCTGTAATTGCGTGAATTGGCGTGAATCGGTGAACACCAAGGAAAAAGCGAAGTGCCCTATTTTGTATCATATCACACTTGTCATGTTTACCATATCCCCATACCCCAGAACAATAATCAAGTATAGGAGACACACACGAATCATACAATTTTGTATAGGTACTAAAGCCCATATTTTTCAGTGTTTTAAACTTGCGATTTACAGCTCCAAGGGCTCTACCCGCCGATTCAGCAAGATTCGCAGACGTAATAGAAAAATCTAGAAATTCGTTTAAAATAACCCCAAGATATTTATATCTGTCAACATAATGTAAAACATTTCTACCTATATGAAACTGAAAATCACTTCGTGGAGATGTATCCTTACGAAAATGAACAACTTTAGACTTTAGATTATTAACAATTAGTCTCCATTTCGAACACCATTCGTTTACTCGATCAAGCATTGCTTGCATATCAAGCTCGTTATCAGAGATGAGAACAATATCATCGGCAAAAAGGAGTATGGAAATATTACAATCATCAACTGTTACCCCTTTCTGTAACGATTTTAACTCAGTAGCAAGATCATTTATGAACAATGCAAATAGAGATGGGGACAAATTGTCGCCCTGACGAACACCACAACTTGTATGAAACCAGTCTGTACACAAATTATTAACTTTAACACAAGCCTCGGTGTCATGGTACATTGCTTTGATACTGTTGTACATATTACCATCAACTCCATTCAGCAATAGTTTATAAAACATGGCATCCCTATTTACATAATCAAAAGCTTTCTGTAAGTCAATAAAAGTTGTAAAAGTCGATGAACCATAAGCAAGTCTGTTCTTTATAATAGATGACAACACAAATATATGGTCTTGGCATGACCTATTACGTCGGAACCCGTTTTGCTCGTCAACCAAAATATTCTCATCCTCAAAATACTGCAAAATCCGAGAATTTAACAGAGCACTATACAATTTAGAGATTGTAGATTGCAAACTAATGCCTCTGTAATTAAGTGGAATTCTACTGTCTTTAGTAATATCTTTTGGAATTGGATAAACGATAGCTCGCTTCCACATCT
The DNA here is from genome assembly GCF_041260155.1 of Ptychodera flava. NCBI lineage: Eukaryota > Metazoa > Hemichordata > Enteropneusta > Ptychoderidae > Ptychodera > Ptychodera flava. The sequence continues at coordinate 34,725,860 of NC_091930.1, forward strand.
CAGGAATCTTACCAGCGTCAAAACATAACTGAAACAACTGGTGTAAGACAGAAATACAAGTGTCATTTTTCAAAACTTCGTAAGGTATACTATCCACCCCCACGGCTTTACCGCTTTTACTTTTCCCAACTACTTTTCGAACTTCATCCAACGTAAAATTTCTATTCAATACAGGATTATTTTCATAAAGTGGGTCATTCATACGACTTTCCAAATTTTCTTTGTGGTAATTCATTCTTTCGAAAAAGTCATCATCAAAATGACCGGTACTAGGATTACAATACAAAGAAGAAAAGTCTTGATGCCATACTCTCAACACATCATCATCAGAACATAGAATATTCCCAACATCATCATATACCTCCATAGGTATTGGGTTCTTTTTGGGAGAACCAAGCCTCTTTAAGTGATCCCAAAATTGTTGCGGGTTACTGGTGCAGGATGATTCAATATCCAACATAAAATTATTTCTATATTCACGCTCATAAAAACGTAACTTTTTATCAAAAATCAACCTAGATTATTTGAAATCAGAGCGTAAAGTGTGCCTAATTGTATTCCGGCCTCTAAACTTTGTGAACGCTCTTTCATTCTTTTTCATATCATTCCACAGGGCAGAGAGTTCAGCGTTCCAGTAGACCTGTTTCAAAATGACCTACATTACACGTCCTACACACGTGTACTGCATGCTCTGATTGGTTAATCCACTTCTCTAAGGTCCACTTTCGGAGCAGTCATTGGAGGGACCTCATGTGTTAGGTCTCATTATTATGTATTATTCAATTTACAGCTTCCTGATTGGTTAATGTGTAGGTCCGGTCCTCCAGTGTTCACTGCCTCATTATGCAATGTCCCATGTACTTTTGGATGATGCCTGCTCTTGGTCGCAGCTCGATCCCAGTATATGAAGAAAGGTACTCATGCCGAGTATTTGTAAAAATATCTAGATAGATGTGACCTTGTTCGAGAGTTTCTTCTACTATTCACGGCATTTTATGTGAAACTGTGAATTATACATGAATTAAATATTGTCAGGAGAAATTTTGTCCTTTTCCCTGCAGGAGTTGGTTGAAATGAGCTACTGACGCCGGAAACCGTTACGTAATTTTTGTAACGTAATGCCTTGAAGCTCTATCGTTTCCTCTTGTCATTCACAGGCCTCACAGTTGTCGATGCGGCCAAGGCTCCCGTCAAATACAAAATGAAAATGAAAAGCGTGTACTTTGTACGTAACCAACATTGGAAAACAAAGAGCCAACATGCCTGTAATGCTATATTTGGTTCAAGTCGATGAATTTAAAAAAATAAAATCATTTATAATAGTTTCTCTTGTGTCTGTCCAATTTCGTACAAAACTATTCGGAATTTGGTAGCCCAGGCCATGTTTTTGCTAGCGATTGAATGCGCTACCTTTGAGTCTGCGCAGTATAGTGAGTTAGTTTCTGCCGGATTCCGGGTGAAACTCCCCTGTATAGCGTTCACCCGACTCATCGCGTCCACTCCACTCACGCGCGCGTTTCACACGAAAGCAAAATACATATTGTTGCGTTCACTCCTCTCAAACATTAACAAATCACAGACTTGAACCGAGTCTACTTAATGCATAAAGGGACAGAGATAAGTAAAAACATGGATATTTAACGTATGAAGGTTTGTCGGGCATTTTTCGTTGTAACTTTCGGCCGATCCGTGAACATCACGAATAACGTATTACTTCAGCGGTAGCCAGGAAGCACGTGAGACATTGCATAATGAGGCAGTGAACACTGGAAGAACGGACCTACACATTAACCAATCAGAGAGCTGTAAAGTGAATAATACATAGTAATGAGACCTAACGCATGAGGTCCCACCAATCAGCGTAACGCAAATGGACCTTAAATTACCAGATGAACCAATCACTGATGTTGGTACATATGTCATGGACCTGACTTATGAAACAGGACTAGTAAGGCTTCTGATGACGAAATCGTTTACGAACCTTTTTAGAACAATCATAGTTTGGTATCACAGTATTCATTTCACAAATAATGGAGTCACACAGATTTCGGTAAATGTTGTCAATTTCAAGCTGTGTTTCTCTACACTGCTCAATCTTCGTGACAATTTCTGAAATAGCATTCTTCGCTATCTCTGACGACAAAAAATTCGACGGGATTTGATCTAATCGATACTTTAACCTCCTGTGGGCATCACTAGAACCATGATCAGTAAAATTTGCATTGGTATGTGTATTGAGTAAGCATGGATGATCACAGAAATCAAATGAGAGCAAGGAATGATCTGGAAGTTTACACCTGTCACCCAACAAGTTATATAAGCCCAAGTCATCCACTAACACTTGCATTTTGGAAACCGCAAAATTAGCACAGTATTTAAATTGGTCATGTGGTATGCAAATATAATCTACAACTGCTGCTCCCCTACTTGACACAGAAGTGAAATTATCACTTTCGACATTACATCTGCCATTCAGGGTACACAGCTTTGCTTCTAATAAAAACTCATGGAAATCACGCCCATGTTGGTTAATGATTGGGTCAATAGAGTGCCTGTTCGGAATTTCATCAACATCGTATATATTGTCATTCAAATGTCCAAGACGGGAGTTTAAGTCCCCACAAATAAAAATGCAATCCACCTCATTATCATAGACGTACATCTGACTCAACAGGTGCCCGAAGAAATTACTCGCGTTTCTGCCCCATGGTGAATTTTCTGGTGGAAGATAACACGCAAAAACAATAAATTAATACCCAGAAATCTTATTTGTGAAGCGAACACCTAAAATACCATCATAATCTCTATCAATAATTGCCACGAAATAATCATTATATAGTGTTCTTTTTATAAATATACCAACTCCGCAAACTGTTACAAAGCTGAAGACAGCACCACACGTAATATTATTTACGGTGTGTTTAAATTCATCGAAGTGTATAAACCAGTTTTCTAACCGGTGAAAAAACTCATCAATGGCTACTGTCATGATTATTTTAAATTGTACTGTTGTGTGGGGTACACACTTGGGGATAGGTTCGGTTAGAGAGAGACAGAATAGGCCGGAGACAGATTTGAACTTGGTCATATTAAGACACAATACAAAGCTGTCTCCGGCCTATTCTGTCTCTCTCTAACCGAACCTATCCCCAAGTGTGTACCCCACATTACAAATGTGGGGTATACACTTGGGGATAGGTTCGGTTAGAGAGAGACAGAATAGGCCGGAGACAGCTTTGTATTGTGTCTTAGTAGACGTATACCATTTGGGACATAAATTTGTGTCCTAAACCCCAGCGTCGCTCACGTTGATTGGTAGGTCTTATGTCCCTATGCCCGATTTGTGTTCATTCATTGGCTGCCTATATGTCCGCAAGTCTCATTAATATTTACTGTTCCGAATGCAACTCATTCATTGGCCGCCATATGTTCTTGTCCCTGCCTCACTTTCGAGTGTTCCTTGTCTCGTTCTGCCATGTGCTCATTACTGTAACGCATCTGCGAGCCCAGCCAATCATTACCAGACAGCTAAGAACGTAGTCGCAACATTTGTGAAGAAAACTTTGTCTTTGCACCTGCTCTGCACTTCATCTCATTGTCAGGAAGCTCCGGCATCAAAGTTGTCTGCATTCCCCTGACACGTGGACATGCGACACGTGGAAATATTGGTCTTATTAGATGTTGATTGGTAGGTCTTATGTCCCTATGCCCCATTTGCGTTCATTCATTGGCTGCCTTTATGTCCTCAAGTCTCATTAATATTTACTGTTCCGAATGCAACTCATTCATTGGCCGCCATATGCTCTTGTCCTTGCCTCACTTTCGAGTGTTCCTTGTCTCGTTCTACCATGTGCTCATCACTGTAATGTACAAATGTATCTGCGCGCTAGCAAAGCAGTCCCAGACTCCAGGTGTTTCATTCATCACTTTCTAACAATGACTGACAGTAACCTTTGTGAAGCCGCCAATTATGATGGATTCAAACACAACTATCGCCATGACAATCTTAGGTCAAATATAGTATCTCTTTACGATTGCTAAATGGTCATATAATCCACCCCCAGTCATATAATCCACTCCCCCCATCTTTCTTTGTCTCTGTGGTTACCGCAGCTCCTCTACCAAAAGCATGGTCAACATTCGCAAGAAATTAAAATGAATTCCTCCGTTGAAGGTATCGTGTTCTTTTTCAAAGTCTCAAGTTTATTCGGGAAACGCGCGGCATCTAGCAGGGTTGTTTCTGATTGCCCGGAGTTTTGTCAAAGTAACTTCAAACAGGTGCACAACAGGCGCATGAATTTCTCTCCACAGTTAATGTCTTGTAATCTTTGTTTCGCATCGAATGGATCAAAAGCAGATTTAACTTGCTCATTTCGATGATATTTGTACACCAACATCGGATCTGTGGACGATTGCGAAAATAATCATCAACAGACGTGAATGTCCGAACAAACTATTTTTTTAAAGAGCTAGTCTAATTAAAGATGCTGACTACATTATACATGTACATGGATCATCTGGAATCAATGATGCAGTCCTTTATTATCAATTCGGAATTAAAGGGACATGAGCTGTAACTTTTGACTATTTTGTCAGTATTTTAGTTCTGTAAATCTACTATAGTTTCTCATCCTAATACCTGTGCTTGTGTCCATTACTCCCAAACTGCTTGTCAACACACCCAGTACATGTGTAATGACCATTGTTACTGTTGATAAATGAATTCTAGTCCGGACTTGAATACAGTATTCAACAATAACGCCTGATTATATCCATTTAGACTACATCGAAAAGGTACGCATTTGGTATTTATTTCATCATAGCCCAGGGATTAACACCAGAAACTGGCCAGGAGTCAAAACGGAGAACAATACTGAAAAAGCTAAATCGGACAGCTAATGGAGCTTTAATACACATCCGATGGCAAGCATTTTGTTGTACAAATGAACCTGTAGCTGAAGAGTGTAACTCTAAAGTTGTTTATTTGGTAAGAAGCAGCATATTTTTACTGATAGAAATATTTACATCTAATAAGACCAATATTTCCATGTGTCGCATGTCCACGTGTCAGGGGAATGCAGACAACTTTGATGCCGGAGCTTCCTGACAATGAGATGAAGTGCAGAGCAGGTGCAAAGACAAAGTTTTCTTCACAAATGTTGCGACTACGTTCTTAGCTGTCTGGTAATGATTGGCTGGGCTCGCAGATGCGTTACAGTAATGAGCACATGGCAGAACGAGACAAGGAACACTCGAAAGTGAGGCAGGGACAAGAACATATGGCGGCCAATGAATGAGTTGCATTCGGAACAGTAAATATTAATGAGACTTGCGGACATATAGGCAGCCAATGAATGAACACAATGGGCATAGGGACATAAGACCTACCAATCAACGTGAGCGACGCTGTGGGTTTAGGACACAAATTTATGTCCCAAATGGTATACGTCTAGTATGACCGAACCTATCCCCAAGTGTATACCCCACATGTTGTTGATCGACAAGTGCTGGGTCTGTTATCCGGAACTGTGCTTTTTAATCTGTGTGATTTCCTTATATTTTATCTATTGTGGAATATTTGTTTTGAGGCTGTGTACACCACAACGCATTTCCGTTTTTATATTGGATTGATAAAGGATAATAATAATAATAAAGGTGCACTTTTGGAATACAGACAATTTACTGTTAATGAATTTAATGTTTTACTGCTACACACGAAGAGCTATGCTTATTTTAAAAGAATGAATCTAAATTAATTGTGTCTTGGACCTTACCTTGCATACAGACGAAGCGCCTTGTATTTGTAGGAGGCCTCGCTGATATTTATATTGAGGACAACCATCTGCTTTTATGGATAACTTTGCACCTTGATTCCCATCTGGAAAGTCAATACCCGAAAGTTTGCAAATCGATAACAGAATCATCCGCCAGCCAGTGTCATGCAGAGTTCTTCCATTCGCCACCAATCCACTGTCCGAAGTTAATCTTATCATCGCAGAATTGGCCGTAGGCATTTTCCCAGTCTGCTTTCGAGTGGAACATTGCTATGTGCCAGCCGTCTGCTTCGCAACTATTCTTGGCTGAATCGAATTGTTGTTGAATGTTCGACATTTTTACCTCGCGTGCGCATGCGCGCAGCGAGGTTATGGTTTAGGCGTTTCTGTGTGTGTGTCTGTCTGTCTGTTAGCACGATATCTCAAAAACGGCTTGGCAGATTCCGATCACATTTCGCACACAATTTGTTCTTCAAATTTGCAAGAACTGATTAGTTTTTGGTGGTTGTGCTTTGCAAATTTATCAAGTTATGAGTAAAAGAAAATTTGTGGCCTGTATAAGTCTATGGGGAGGCTAAATAAGTATGTTTGAGGGCGCTATACTAAAACATTTTACACAAAGTGATTTCTGAATTCAGTCACTCGGCCGCGCTGATCGCTAATCTTGAGTTTTGACTGTTGATGTCGTCGTGTCGACGTTTGACTTTAAGAATCGTGTGGGTTACTCTGGACATAGCGAACCAAAAGCTAGATTATCGGGTTGATCAATGCATTTTTCTCTGAGAATGAGATGTAGAGTGACACTTTTCAATCTTGTGTGTGTGTCACTGTCAGCGAATTTATATTCCGGCATGGTTCCGCTGAGATCAGCATAATATTATGGCGACGTATTGACAGTCTGTGCTTTTCAAGATTGTATTAGCTACAGAACCAACAATGACAAATTTTTCATGAGATTTCCATGTTGGCATTGATGTTAAATCAGCAGCAGTAGGCTAGCTCCTGCGTACAATAGGTCTGCGTTTCCCAGCGGTACGGTGGTAGGCCGACGGCTTGTACCTAGCCTAGATTCTAGTTCGTCCGCTTGCCTCCGTACCTCCGACCCACTCCCACTCCACTGGACGGAGGCAAGCGGACGAACTAGAATCTAGGGAGTGGACGGGGGCAAGCGGACGAACTAGAATCTAGGCTAGCTTGTACCACACTGTCCACAGGACACCACGTGGTAGAGGCCGTGTGCACAACCTGTACGCAGAGCTTCGAATACACTAGACAGAGTTCGTGTTTCCGTAAATTAGGCATTGAACTTGACAATATAGGCAATAACCAGAATCATCGACCATCGCCTGACAAGTGCACCATAGTCAGCTGTACATGAGTTGCGTGGCGTGGTGAGCAGGTTCCCATGGGTATTTATTTTTTGAAACGCGTACTTCAAAGGTCACGAACTCATTTTGCTGCTACACGGCGCGGCACAGATGATTTTGAGAAATTCGGGAACAAATTTTGTCATCTATTGACACATTTTCCTTCTTCATAAAAGCCAATACCCCAAGAAGTACTTTACAAAATGTGCACGCGAGGCCGTTCAGTTCATATCTGGTGTAGTCGATGTTTTTGCCAGAAGTTGATTCAATGGTACACGATAACTTTCCTCTCGCTAGGGAAGCAGGTGTTATCAGATTACTATACAGCATACAATAAATACTATGGCAGTTTGAGGGCTTATAAAACATCTAAATACTTGTTTTCCTCCATTGATGTTATTGTCTTTCATAAAGGTTGCCTGTACACTTTTAGCTCCACTAAACAGGAAACAGATTTAGCGTCAATCAATGCAATATGGTATTGTCATTTAGCAGCGACCTTTCACGATTTCTTTTGTAATTTTGAACCATTGCAGTTGATTGCCGTTTACGTAATAGCACAGGTCGCAAATGACGTCATGTTTTTCTCTCATTAATGCATAAATAAATATTCGTCCGCATTTACGGCATAAACGACGACAATAAAACCTGTTAGTGTTACAATGGCAACTAAAAGTTACACTTATTCGTATGAATTGATGGCTCAGACTACAAGATGCAACAACAAACTTTGTCCGAATTTCAGGCATATTTGTCCGAAAGTCGCGCGCGTGCAGCTATATTAGTAACAAACCTGAAATCGTGAACAACGTAATTGAACACATCAAAATATTTGAGCGTATAACACGACGAAGACATACCAAAGATAATTTTACAGGACCACACAGATATTTCGAAGATATTTTCGCTCTTTTAACCTCTCAATAAATTAAAGATATTCGCAGGATTTCAATTTTCAAAACAAAAAAAATTAAAGCTATTTTTGACATTAATATATAATGCCTATTGCATTGATATAAACATGGGTTATGATACGTCTTATTTTATTACATGCCTCGAGGTGAATGCAAATCAGTGCATTGATTTGAATAGGAACATCCGGGATGTTAGCGGGCCGGTGAACGATGTACTGACCGGTTTCCATGGTTACCCGGGCCAGTGAAGCCTTTCGATGTTTTCGACGTCGAAGTAGACGCTTAACGCTAGATGTAAAATATCCATGCGCGCACTGCTATTTTGACTTTCGTTAAAATCTGTTTGATGCTGGTCGATAATAGTAAAATTGTTTGAAAATGCCCTGCTTGTAACTAAATGTCATATAGCATTAACTGTGAAGAGGCATGTAATGAAAATATTATTGCCTGAATACATGGGTATATGTGCCCTCGCAGCAGGAGACAATTTGCCCTCCTGGCGTCGGGCAAATTGTCACAATTGTCACCTGCTCTCGGGCACCTAAACCCGTGTATTCAGGCAATAATATATAATATGCCTCGATGTGAGTGTAAATGAGCGCATTGATTTGAATAGGAACATCCGGGAAGTTAGCGGGCCGGTGAACGATGTACTGACCGGTTTCCATGGTTACCCGGTCCAGTGAAGCCCTTCGACGTTTTCGACGTCAAAGTAGACGCTGAACGCTAGATGTAAAATATCCATGCGCGCAAGGCTCTTTTGATTTTGGTTGATATCTGCTTGATGCAGGTCGATAATGGTAAATTGTTTGAAAATGCCCTGCATGTAACTAAATGTTATATAGCATTAACTGTGAAGAGGCATGTAATAAAAATATTATTGCCTGAATACATGGGTTTATGTGCCCTCGCAGCAGGAGACAATTTGCCCTGCTGGCGTAGGGCAAATTTTCACCTGCTCTCGGGCGCATAAACCCATGTATTCAGGCAATATATATATATATATAATATATATATATATATATATATATGTATGTATGTATGTATTAGTATGTATGTATGTATGTATGTATGTATGTATGTATGTATGTATATATACATATATATGTATATATATATATATATATATATATATATATATATATATATATATATATATATATATATATATATATATATATATATATATATGATCTAACCATACCTTTCGATGCCCAAAATATCAGCATGATGGTGGTAACCTTTGAAAACAAAATCAAGAAATCTTTATGATATTATTGCGATTTGATTAATTGTTGTTGTTAAGTTCGTCAGTAGTCAGAAACTGTATCTAAGTGAGCTCTAATCGTTACTTTAATCTATCAAGCCCATTTCGTATGCGGATCTTTGGATAATGTTGCCTTTTTATTCCTTCATTTTGTCAAGAAGGAATAGAAAGGTAACATCATCCAAAGATTCGCATACGGAATGGGCGACTGTAATATAAGGTTATTCACAGAATACTGGGATTTATGTCCGTGTACATCGTGCAGCCGACTTATTGTCCTCGACGCTACGCGTCTCGGACAATACCGAAGCGTACGATGTACGAGGACATAAATCCCGGTATTTTGTGAATAACATTATTATACACCATTTTAGTCCAACTTTACCTGAAAAAGTTCAAATTAAGGAGTTGTTTGGATGCTTCTCGCGCACTGCACTGAGCGATCGCTAGCAGACTGGGAACGCGTTCAGCGCGTCCGCTAAGCGCACAGAACGAAATTTCAACCCGCTTTGCGCAGTGCACGTGGTAGAAATTTTACGTCAGCTGCATAATTTCACTCAAATTCACCGGTTTTTTACTGACCATGATTTACTTTGTGAAGTACTGAATGTTAAGAAATATGTATTTTTGTAAAAAAAAATGTAAAATATTCCCCTCCTTAACCTCGTGTTGGCGTAAAGGTGTTTTTGGTCAAAGGTCAAATAGCGTCCGATAACACCTGAAGTTATAATTGTACTCCGCGTCAAAGTTATCGGACTCCGCGTCCTCTGATACCGAAACTTACTGTACCACGAAACTCCATAGGTTACAGACGTAGATGTATAATAAATTATATTATTTTGACAATATGGCAAATTTTGATTCTCATACCGACTACAGCTGACCTGGATGTTATAGCTTGGAAAGAAAAACAAGAAAGAATGTTACTTACCCTTGTCCACAAGAGCAGCATTTTCATAATTCTCTGTCAAAATTATTTCCTTACATTCCCTTTCACCTTATTATTATCGAAAATACATGTCTGTCTAAAAAAAAGATATCAATTTTTTTTGAGCAAGAAAACGCAACGCAGCTTTTCGCAAGTTTCCAGCTGATAGCTAACACTTCACAACACCGGATACCCAGACGAAGACCCTTTATAATTGCGGTTTTTAAGTAATATGAAACATTCCCTATTCATCCTAAGATGAATAGCTGACTGACTATTAATTTATATTGAATCGGAAGATTACTTCCAATTTATTAGTTTGATTCCCTGTTACCATGGTAAATGATGCAAACATAGGGACAAATTGAATGTGTACTTCATCATCTATTGTACGTGCGTATGTCGTGTCATCGATGTACCCTCATTGCAAGCAGTATTTATGTCTTATCTAATGAATATGCCCCTCGAAATTTGAAGGCTTAAAGGTATACAGTCACCTGTAATCTAAATATGCCCATATATGGTCAAAGGGGCGTTCCTTGGTATTGAAAATGCCCATGCGAGGGCGATGTTTTTAAAAGCGGCCACCCGCTTAAAATCTGTGATTGGTTAGATTTTCTCTTTCCATGGTAACTGTGACAAAATTAGAACAGGTGATAGTATACCTTTAAACGTTTGCTCAAACTTCCTCACAAGTCAGTGTAACCTTATCCCTTTTCTATATCAAGAATCACTATCAGGGGGCACCTGGTAAAATTTGATACTTGAAAAACAAATTACCTTATATTAATCTACATTATTTTGTAACTCCAAATAGTCGACATTCCTGTGTTAACTTTAAAGGGTATTTTTAATTTTAGATGTCAAAATATTGAGACGAGGACAATTTTCCGTACTCAGCGTATCCTGAATAAATTATGATTACGAACTAATGAATGTGAATATGATTTGTGGTGTGTGTCAGTTGACAGAGTCTGTAGTGACATTTTTCTGATAATCTGAAAGTAGATTACGAACTTTGATCAGGGGAAAGAAGAATATGAGGCACATGGGTAGATTTTGAACAACCTGCTCTTTTGAATTAATGTTATATTTGTGGAGCCCTTGACACTTAACTAGTTAGCACATTAGGTGCAACTTAGCACAGTTACATTTTTATTGTGTTGTTTTAAGCAGAACACTTGATCTCCCAAAATGCCAGAAAAGAAAACGGTCTATTTTCGCTTATGAAGCGAAAGGATATACAATTATTCGTTTAGGAGATATTTTGCTTTTCCTGCGGCGGCTTTATCAGCAAAGTCGTCGATATCATTCTTGGAATCGCGACTGGAACTCTGCTTTTAAGAGTGTTCACCTTAGTGGAATCGGCACACATGTAGTAACAACCCTAATATTATATTACCATGCACTGCCTGTCGCATTTTGATTGGTCGAGCTGAACCACGTGACTGACCACAAATACACAGTAATGGTCTGTTTATATGCCCGTGAATATGAATAATAAGATTAACAACTCAAAGTATCGTAACTTTACAGCTCAAACGTAAATCATAATCAATCACAAAATAAAATGGAGCACTTGTAGGTCAAGTTGAGATATTTTTTTCTGAAAACATCTCCGGATTTGCCAATATTTTACAGCGCGCGTGACAGTGCGTCACGTAATGCTCAGTTTCTGGGGCCCAGTTGTCGTTCGCTCCTGAAATTTTCGGATATTTTGACGGTTTTCTTGGGTTCGCTGATAATAAATGAAAATAACAGACTCCGCGCTGACCATTAACGTTTATTTGTGGGCGCGGGCTCGAGGAAAGCCAAATTAACGGGCTCGGCAAGCCTCGCCCGTTAATTTTTGGCTTTCCTCTCGCCCTTGCCCACAAATAAATGTTAATGGTCAGCGCGTCGTCCGTTATTTCTATAATGACAGCTTTTCCCCACACTGATTTAGACGTGGTGGGTATGGCATATTTGGGGTAAATTGGCCATACCCACCACCTCTATTAAAATTCATGACTTTACTTTTCTTGTTTTCGCACCCATTGATATCGATTAGAAATTTAGGGAATGGCTATTACATCGCGTTGACAATTACCACACGTGGGCAGTGAATTAAAATTACTCTTCGTAAGACAGTTACGATTCCGAATGAAGCAAAACAAATTTGTTGGTTTCACTAATTTCTCTACAAATTACCACACTAACATTCATCAAACACGGAGAACTATGCAGACTCAACAAAGCCGTTTGTGACGACATTCGAAACACAGTGAGCCTGACCAATTAATGATCAAGATATTCCACAATGCTCGCTGTATAGCATTGAGTTACTAGCTCCGCTACTGGCTGCACGTCCAGTGATCGTAGCGTCTTAACTTTTGCGCCGGCTGAAAACGTGTAATGTGTCATGTTTTCTGTGTTTCGCTAAACTGCTAATGAGACTTTTAATTACAATGTTGCTTTCAAAGTCACCTACCCAACCATTTCTAAAGGGGTGATCAAGATTGCCAGAACAGCCAACTTTGACCAACTAGGTTCAAGAACCTGGGAAAATGCGCTGAAAGTGTGCGATAGATTACATTCTCGCAGCCAGAGCGATAATTTCCGCTCCGGTGACCTTCGCAAAAATCAAGCTCTGGCATATAACGCCGGGAAACTGCGGAAGTATGAATGGGGGTTAATTAATTATTCATGAGAACATATCATCAGAATTAGCCAATCACGAATACGTTTTACAAAGTCATGTCGGGTCGTAAGCTCCTCATTGTCTGTGTGTACACAATCGAGCTTTCAGGGCCTGAGATCCTCTGGTTCTGTTGCACCTCTTCCGATATATGTTGCATTAAATCCGACAGCTTTCAAATTTTGACTGTTTTTCTGTCATGATCGAGAGCAACGGCGACACCATGTGAATACTATGGCTTCGATAGGTACACAGACTACGGCCATCAACGAACCCTACCCGGTCCCACTGCAAGGTCGTCCCGGTACACTCAGTGTGACTATTTTCGGACGATCTCGGTTCGGACATTCAAAGACATGCTGTTCGTTGTACTCACTTTGCTCCGTATTGATAGCGTTTTACAATTCATGATACCGCATATTAAGTCAGGTGACGCTGCTGTCCCGTTTTGAATAGTTAGTTTTTTCGGTAGAAGCTATTTCGGGCGCTATAAAACTTCGCGAAGTTAACACACCGTACGATCTAAAGCAACACACAGAGACAGCCCATATCCGATGTAAGCACCATACACGTCGAAATATAGTTGCGTCGTCCATGGGTTGAACGTAACTAATTTATCACAAAATCTTTACAAACAGTTTTCTCAACACATCGAAATTGAAAAACGAGGGTTTGAAGTTTCAAAATATCAATATTTAGCCCCTATAATCACATTCCAAATACGACGTCCGATTACTACGCACTCACTATGGAGTCAACAATTTGGCAACTTTGACCCCCCAAATACCACTTCCGTCCTGTTAAGTTTTAGGATAAACACAATAAAGTTTCGAAGGGTATGGTAATAAGATTTCGTACTGCTCGTTATTTGTGAAACGGCTTTGGGCGAATTCACCATACCCTGTCCGAAAATTGTCACCAGGTCACACTGAGCGAGTGTACGCATAAGCTTATACGTGTTCGTACCCCGCTGAACTGCAAACCCATGGAACAGACTAACCTCTCTTGATTTGATTCCGTTGTAAGCGTAACTTTTGTGATGAATTAATGAAACATAATCGGACTTGAACAACTACGCAATTTCCCGAGATCTGTGATTTCGGCAGTGTTGAGACGATCGGGAGCCTAGCGTACATTTGTGATTTGTATCGCGGAGCACCAGCTCGAATGAAAGGGCCAAATATACCATTCATACGTTTCTAGCTCCATGTATACCCACAGCACGATAAGAAAGCTTTCAGTGTGAACCTTAATGAAGAGATCGATACATAAACGTTTATACATAACTTGTGGTAAAGTAAATTTATGATCAATAGTTTTGACCAACGGGTTTTACTCAGCGGTGTTGTTCTACGTCTGGTTCGGACACTGTGCATAGCGTGGGGCCAGCTGCTCCAGTTATGCGATACCCTTCGATATAACGCCCGTGAAACACGATGGGCCGGACGGCCTGCCAGGCCATGCCTGGTAGCATACAGACTTGCCACCGCTGGTCCTTGTGCAAAGAAACCCATCTTTTCCTTGTAAAATAATTATCAATGGCGTCTTTTTGGTGTGAATAGAGCGGTTGAGTCCAAAAACATTAAACATTTACACATTGCGCGCTCTTCGTCGACAGTGAACGCTGTGTGGTGGTAAGCACCAAGATCAGCTCTGTAACGGGCAATCTGATTGGCTCGTAGGTTTTTCCTCGACTATCATAGAGCCTTGCAGCAATGCGTGAACGCTAAACGTGGCCAGTGATACCACGGCCTTTTCGGCGTTGGGTGATAAGACTCGCCGAAGAGGGCGTGGTTTACGACGATGGATAGATTATTGAAGAGATAGGACAGGAAGTCTGATTAATGAAAAATACAGAACCGTCTACTGAAAGCATCTCTGATCTTTACAGTTCTTTTATGAGTTTTGTAGGACCCCATGGAAGATTACAGCCCAATTGGAAAACTTTCACTCAATTCGTATCTGTAAATGGGTTATCCTTGAATGTGAATAAATAAAAAGACACAGAGAGGCACATCGACGCAGATTGAGACATTAGTGTAGAAGACAAGATCCTATAGACAGACAGATCATCAGATGGACACTCAGACACAATTACCTATGTAGAAAGATGGACAGAGATAGACTCGAACAGACGCACTGGAGTTTCCCGGGTATAGATATATGCCTATTTCAGCCGAATCGAACATTGACCAGTAGAAAGTGGGTTGGTGCTTCTTATGGAGTCACAGGACAACTGTAGAGGGCGCCACACCAAGGGCGTCAAAGAGCGGCAGCCCACGCATTGTAAATCTTAGGGGGCCGTCATTATTTACGGGCTGGGAGCGGGGGAATGTGAGGAAGGGTTCACTCAAAAAATTGAAAACTTCGAGGGGGTGTTCAAAATGTGGAGAGTAAGAAAGGGGGCTTACTCAATTTTTTTGTGCGAAATAAATTGAACACCTCTCAGATTGCGCCACTGCACACGCCAATTTCTCAAATATTCGCTGCAAGGGGGGGGGTGGGACACCCCCTCTTGTGCTCTGCCCTGGCATGGTCTAATAGTTTTGCTAGTAAATGATTGCACCAGACTGCACCATTTTTTCTCAGAATAACAAGGACAAAACTGAAGTGTTGTGAGTTCATCCTTTATTATCATAGGAAACATATATTTTAATTGACTTCAGTTAAATAACCATCGCGAAATACCACAATCAGGCTTTTCATCAGAAGCTGGAAGCTGGAGACATGGCACGAGAAAATCACAGATTTTCCATTCCTGTATATTCTTTGTCTTCAATCTCTGGCAAACTGAGAATTGTTTTTAACAAAATGTATTGTTATTGTTTGCTTGTTGAATATTGTGACTCAAACACTGATCTTGCAAAAAATGTAATATCAGTGTTCAATGTCATTTTTATTTTACCGAGTGCAAAATAAATTGAAACACCTCTTAGATTGCACATTTATACACATCAATTTCTCAAAATTTCGACATGAGAGGGGATCCCCCTCTCATGCTCTCCCCTTGTGGTGTTCCAACAGTTTTATTACTTAGTAGAAAAATTCAAAGCACCTCTCACATTGCGCCAGGCTGCACCATTGGACACGTAAATTTCTCAAAATTTTCCACGCAAGATACGGGACAGCCCCCTCTGACACTTTCCCCCTCAGCCTCTCACGTGTTCTCCCCCCTGTACTTTCAAATTCTGCCCAGTCAGATATCCTACTGAAAACCCTGTCATGATACCCATCCAAATTAAACAATACTATATTGTTGGATACTGGTTATAGCGTGAGCTTTTATATCTGTATTTTGTTGTCACTTTGAATTTCATTTTGTTGGTTTCACCTTTTTCAACCGTCATGAGATAACCGATGATAATCTAGCAGGGTACATCAGGATTTGAAAGGTCTTTACTATTGCTGTAATTTTGTATTTTTACAAACACATGCAATGGTATTTAACTTTTCTAAGTGGGGGGAGGGGAGTTCAGTCAACATTTACGAGTTAGAGAGGGGAGTTACCAAATTAAGCATGGTGGGGGGGGGGGAATTACTCGAAATTTCGGAGTTTCCGATGAAATTCCTCCGACACCCCAGCCGTCAATAATGACGACTCCCTTATGTGTATATTTTTTGTTCGCGGTCCAGTTAATGCGCCCCGTAATATCGCTAGTAAAATGTACCGTGCACGACTCGAGTAAGCTACACCGGTCACGCAGCTCTAACCACATGATTCTTTAATCTTCTCCAATGGTTTCATTTATCAACAGACTACCGAATCAAGGATTAGAAACCGATTCTACGAGATCTGTGACAATTTTCAACAACCATCCGGAGAGGGAAAAGAACGAGCCCTGTGATTGGCTGGCCCGAAGAGGTCCTCCCGCCATGAGATGATAACGAGAGACACTAAATGTACTGTAGGGCGTCGTTTCTAAGTTCCAGCGCAACCGACCAATGACGTGTCGTTACCTTCAGCTAATCGTGTCATCGATGTCTGTCGCTGGAATGCCATCTCCGGTATAGCGTGGGATTGATAGCTTGGATAGATGGACACGACAAGACAACATTTATGATGTCTTCGGGGCTTTTACCGCTGTACTCTTGATATTTTCAGAAAATCAAGTCACGACTCACTCTATGTTTGGTCAGGTCTCTGTTGATATTCTCACTGTTTCTCTTCTTAATGGTTGAGATGGTGTATGTATGTATGTATGTATGTATGTATGTATGTATGTATGTATGTATGTATGTATGTATGTATGTATGTATGTATGTATGTATGTATGTATGTATGTATGTATGTATGTATGTATGTATGTATGTATGTAGTATGTATGTATGTATGTATGTATGTATGTATGTATGTATGTATGTATGTATGTATGTATGTATGTATGTATGTACGTACGTACGTACGTACGTACGTACGTACGTACGTACGTACGTACGTACGTATGTATGTATGTATGTATGTATGTATGTATGTATGTATGTATGTATGTATGTATGTATGTATGTATGTATGTATGTATGTATGTATGTATGTATGTATGTATGTAGTATGTATGTATGTATGTATGTATGTATGTATGTATGTATGTATGTATGTATGTATGTATGTATGTATGTATGTATGTATGTATGCACGATACATACATATACACGATATACATACATACACAGATAGAAAAATAAATGGATACATACATACATACATACATACATACATACATACATACATACATACATACATACATACATACATACATACATACATACATACATACATACATACATACATACATACATACATACATACATACATACATACATACATACATACATACATACATACATACATACATACATACATACATACATACATACATACATACATACATACATACATACATACATACATACATACATACATACATACATACGTGCGTATGTCTGAGTTTGTCTGTAAATGTGCCTTTTTCGGAATACGACATTTTCTGCCTCAAGTAATTGACAATTCGTTGCATATCAATCGCAACTCCGGAATTTAGCATTTTATCTGTCTTTGGCGATTCTTATGGAAATGTAGTACATGTCTGTCTGTCTGAATGGATCCGCAGGTGTCATGTAGCAAATGCGTGAATTGATACTCAGCTCACGAAGTTAAAACAATATATTGTCATACAATATCATCTGATATGAAATTTCAGAACCAAGCTAGACAGACGGACTCCGATGTCTTGCATGGATTTAGGTGAAAGCCTTAAACCATTCAGCTGGAATTTCAACACATTTGTACAAACACTGGGCACGTTTAAGAACTGGCAAAGTGTTATCCATACCAACAGATATAGATAAATAGATAGATAAATAGATAGATAGATAGATAGATAGATAGATAGATAGATAGATAGATAGATAGATAGATAGATAGATAGATAGATAGATAGATAGATAGATAGATAGATAGATAGATAGATAGATAGATAGATAGATAGACGATGGACGGATGGTGGAGAGACAGACCAGGGCTCAGTAGTCCACTTGGGCTACCTATTTTCGAAGTTGGTAGCCGGTGACAATGGCTGGTAGCCTTTGCATATTTTAGTTCAAGGGTGTCTTTTCGTTAACTAGACAGAAAAGGGTTATTTTTCAAGATTCTGCTCATGAAGTGAATTTTCTAGTCATTTGATGTGAATACTTGCACAACTTTAATACCCAAAGAAACATGTAATTGACGACAGTGATACTCAAAAGTCTAGTGACTATTGACAACCCGTTTCACTCTCAGAGTTGTATGCAAATTTTGATAGTCATCATGACAACAACACGACCTTCTCAGCCCTGAGACATACTGTAGCAGGGCTAAAATAGACCATGGCCCTTCTGTAGGGAGGCGGCATAATTTCCGTGTAATTGTGACTGATACATTATGATCAAAACACAACGAAAATGCGTTTCATTGGCCATCATTTCCTTGCCTCACCTGTCATTCAAGTACGTCAGTTCAGATATTGAAACTCTGTTGCAAAGTTTCACAGCAGGCCGGTTGTCTTCGTAATTTGCATAACAAAGCCAAAGTACGGCCTTTCTGTGTCCAGCTGGGTTTGAGTGCATTTAGCTCGTCCCAAAGTGATGGGCATGCTAAGTACTGACTGAATTACAGGTCCCGGGCTTTGGTAGTCCGTGTGGGCTACCATTTCATGGATTTTGGTAGCCCAGAGAAAAGTTGGTAGTCTGTGGACGCGAGACTACCGCTTATTTCGAGCCCTGCAATGAATGGCTGGATACATGCAGACAGATAGCTGCATTCATCTATAAAGACACGTATATGTGTACCAGTATTCACCTTTCTGTCGATGTATCTGTAGGTACGTACGCATACATATCCTTCCAAGTGCATACGTGCATACATATACGTACATACATACATACATGCATACATACGTACGTACGTACGTACATACATACATACGTACATACATACATACATACATACATACATACATACATACATACATACATACATACATACATACATACATACATACATACATACATACATACATACATACATACATACATACATACATACATACATACATACATACATACATACATACATACATACATACATACATACATACATACATACATACATACATACATACATACAATCATACATACATACATTCACACACACATACATACCACTACATACATACATACATACATACATACATACATACATACATACATACATACATACATACATACATACATACATACATACAAACATACATACGTTCTCATAAACCTGTCTCAGTGATAAACAGAGATTTTCATAAATAAATACATTAAGTCGAAACGTGTACTGAATACACGATAGACTTCATAAGCTGACCTATTTTCACTAATATGTATTAACAGCGTCGAAGCTGCAGTATCGACCTTCATGTTGACAAGAGGGAACACGAATTTAATTATACCCGGTGTCATTTCCTCGACTATCTCACCAAATCGCTCATTTCATCGATCGCTAATGTAACGAGTATCCGTGCACAAGCTATGTCATTATCTGGGGCTAAGTCGCGGATTAATATCACAGCGTAGACAAATAAAAAGGGAATCGATTTTACGTTTTCCTATCATCCATGCCTAAGGGTCTTTTCACTTCGCACTGGCAAGCTCTCACGCGGCGCTGTTTACGGAATACATCGACGGCACAGAGCGACAGGGGAATAAACACATGATGGGGTGACGATATGATTCCCTGTTTTGAGACTTGCAGTCGTTACCTAGCAACGTGATGAGAGTCGCTGCATACTGGCGATGCTCTACATGGATTTTAGCGTTGGATGTGATAGACAGTGTATTTAACAGGCAAACTTGCCTCACAGCTGAGTAGATAAAGATGTTTAGAAGACTGAACCGTAATATGGAAATATGTGTTCTACCAACATTAAAACGTCGCTCCTGAATTAAGGTAGAATGCGCCTCGGGGACAGATATTCGGACTATAAAAACTTTTACGATACTCTTTCGTCCAACCACTTGTGGGGGCTCATAGTTTGAAGCTCGTAGAATAAATAACGTTTTCACTGGTTTATTTTGTGAAAATTGAAAATATTGTTCCCCGTAGAGTTAACAGGGATGGCGGCCATTTTGAATTTCAAGTATCGGGTAAATATTGAGTATTTGTTTCTCCAATACGATTTTGTTCTCGGTGACCCCTGATTTGCATTCTAGATTTGAAGCTGAAATGGCTGAAAGTTTCAGTGAGAAAAATTTGAGGCAAAATTTACTTCTTTCAATTTCGATGTGCGTATTAACTTTTAATTTAGAACGAAACTAGTAAAGGGAAAAGGGCGGGAAAAGAAATACAAAAAGACGACTGAAGGGTTACTTATGCACTCTGTTACGTTTTTTTTCAACAAAAAACATCGGATGTTGCTTTCCAAAGAATTCGCTCTGCTGTCGTCTGATCTTTCAAATGTTGATGAGAAACCTTCAACGCGCTCGTAGAATACAAACCACGTTTCTACCATGGTAGAAACTTCTGTTTTGATAACACGATAGTCATTTTACCATGATCACAAAATAGCAATATTCATAATTTTAGATGTGCTATTCAAAACTACCATTTTCAAACATAAAGCAAGCAAACACTATTGTATTTGCGTGTTTTCTTGTTTAATGTTCAAGTTCACGTCAAACAAAGGACCAATGTCACATCCGACTATATTTTTTCTCCACCACGGAGCAAACGCTGTGAACACTTGGTTTGAATAATGAACGCTGTGAACACTAATAATGAACGGGGAAAAACCGCTGACGGTGATTTTTGATCGCGTCACCCATCTTTCCTCCAGATCTCTTCAGATTTTAATAGATGCATTAGTAGCTCAGTTGATGTCACAAGGTCATCTACAAGACAAATGGAATACCACTCTACAATAATTTCCGACTGGTGAGTGGTCCTCGCCCCGCCAGTTTGTCTCAGACACATGCTAAAAATAAAAAATATAAACATATGCGTTTGTTTCAAAATGCACTTAACTTACACAGGCTTGTCATCTCCCAGGGTCAGTGTTTCTGTTCTTTGTATCGATCACGCGGAACTGTGCGGCAGTGTAACCGGAATTATGGTATTAATATCGTTACGCCACTTAACAGAAGGCTTGAGTGGGGAGTTCGGTTCTTGCATTTACTGACTATCACAATGTTTAGCACACAGACCAATAAATACATCTCGGATAAATTAGGAAAGTTGGATTAATATTCAAACCAGAAGTAGATTCTCTGCGTTCACAAACAGTCATTTTTCTCAAATTTGTGTGCGACCCCAGTTTCTATATAACGACTTTTCTCAATAAATTGTATTTACGTTTACAAATGGAGAATTCTGAGACTTGTAAGGTACGCAGGTACTCTTCACCGTACCACTATCAGATCACGTAACGTTGTTTTGAACCGCATCATATTCGAAATCTCTCTAAAACAGTTGCGGTGTCAATATCTCATAAATGTAAGGTCGTATTCGAAACGTAGGCGCTTTTATTGCTCCCATACTTTTTAATCAGGTTTTTAGCCCATTATTTTAATAGTCAATATCCGGTCTGTTTTATCCTAGAATAATTCGCACTGCTTCTCCCTGTTTCACCACGTTTCATCAACTGTACCGTGTTTTTATCGAACTGAAACAATCCACTCTCATAACGAAAACACATGAATCTCGCGGAATGAGCATCGTAGTTTATGAAGGAGGAATTTGGAGTTCGGATTTTAAATTATAGAGGAATGAATCATCGTGATGTCACACATGTTGTAGTCGGTGAAACGTAACACATTGATCAACATTCATGACAAAATTGTAGTATTAACAGAGTATGTAAAGGCCAAATAAAATAAATTGTGCTGTTCCGATAACGTGGTTTTCAATAATAGGGTAGGTAGGTCGGCAGGGATTTTTTTCCAAAATATTTTTATTTTTAAATATGCACTTTTCAGGGGTTCAGGGCGATCAAACACTGGCCACAACATTTCCAGAAAAACGTATCATACATATAAAAGGAATAAAAACATAAAGACGTCCTCGTTCAAGCAAAAATCAAATGCCAGGTAACGAACACGTGATTTTACGGGTTTTTTCTTTTTTTTTTACTTCCATGTTTACGTAACTCTAAAAAGTTTAGGGTCAGCAGGCAAAAATTGGGTAGGTCGGGTTATTGGAACAGCATTTTTTTTTCTTTTGCCTAACAAAAGGAGCAGATTGATGCATTTCTTGCGAGGACCTTTTCTTCAATTAATAAGTCTCATGTTGATGTTCCCGTGCCTTATCTAAAACATTTTGTATGTTTTACACAAGAAGGACACTGTTTCTGATCAATTTGAGCCATTGATGTATGCGAAGGTATACAAACTTCAAAAAACTGGGTATTTCTCTAGGATTTTTAGCAAGACAGATCAAATCGTTGTTTTTCCCTTCGTCACGAAAATATTCAATACAAATGTCGATAGGGTGATAGAGTTGCCGTCGCAGCTAGTCTTTTGATACGCAAAGCTCTACAGCGTTCATCTCTTTCGATCTTACACAAACCCCATTTTCCTTCTCGTACTCTTCTTAAATTTCGATTTGTATTAGGCAAACTAAAGGCGCTTTTATAATGGAATGCTTTCATAATTACGCGCTTGAATTCCCAGAATTAGGCCTACCGAAGCAATCAAATTGCCCAGGATTCGACCGGGCGGAAAGGGAAATAGCCCCAGTTTCTAATATACTCTCTGTCATCAACGATTGCGTGGCGGAAGCACCGCATCTAAATGTGGAATCGTTCTCGTCGTTGCTAGCTCTGAACATCATTTGAAGTCAGGTCGAGTTGTCACGAATTTCCACGAGTCACCCCAGAGGTGAGCGTGACCGAGTAAAGGCGGTCGACTTGCGTTGCTTGACATCGTTCGGAGACGAAGTGACACAAACGGTTTGGGCAAGCAATGCGATTTGCCACTGCGAGGCGCCAAGTCTTCAAAGAGAGACCGACAAACGGAGGGTTCGGTCTTCACGCACGCAAACGCAGGTTTGGATTGTACGGGTACCCAATGAATGAAATGTGAACAAGCTCATTTGCTGATGCCCCTCAGCCGGAATATCACTGCTGGTAGATGCACTCACAAAGACCTATGGACATGTATATACATACGTATTACTGTAGACTACCCGGCTAATCTCTTTGCTTTCATCTGTGTTTCAAGAAAGATCAGTAGGAAATAAATCAATTGCGCAAACCTGTTCTTTGTATGGGCCGTTTTAAGACCGTCGCAGTGTTAGCTATCATTTTGTATTGTTCAGTTCACGATCACTCCGCCATCACGTGACCATCAATGCGTCAGAGCCCTCTAAGTCTGTCCCGTCAGTGTATTCAATCATAGACCCTCGAGGGTCTACTGCCAGGATTCATCATTTGTGAACTCAAAGACTTGGGACTCGTCCTGAGTGTAAATCCGAAAGATAACATTAATACCATTTAGCCTAAACAAGGGACCATGTGCATGGTCCCTTGTTTGGGCTATGGTGTTTGTTACATGCCTCTTTTTCACAGTTATCACGCCAAATTTTCTGTAAATGACGATCAAAAGATGCTTTGTTTCCTTGAAAGACAGCACTCCGTAAAAATAAAAAGATTTCCATCATCAAAGGGCGCAATAACATTATTTAGTCCTGCTTGTGGAGTTTTTTTTTTCACTCTGTAAAAAACGGATGTCATGATATTTAAAAAATCTAATTTGATCTTTTTAAAATCCCGAAGATGCCAAGTTGAAAGTAGTTCCAGGTCACTTTCAGTCAAAAGGTGATTACGCGGCCCGCTACGTCATCAACAAGTTACCATTGAATGAAAGTGGGAGCGCGACGTTCGGTATATGAGGCATGTAATAATTAACGAAAAAAAATTACAATACTGCAGACGAACTGAAAAAGTGTTGAACATTTTCGAGGCAAAATATTTATACTGAAATATTTATCATTATGTTATATTCTCACTCACTAGGAATCTTATTAGCCACGCGGATTGTTCCTTGCATTATAATGTTACTGAACAAACAATGTATTTTTAATATGTTGGACTTCATTATCCTCACGTTACTGCAAACGATGCTTAATTACCACGCTCAAAGTAATTAATGAGTGTCCGACGATAACTTCTGCTGAAAAGGATCATGTGAGATCTCTCTTGCATCGTAGAAAGCATAATAGCCACACTTTTGATCCCCCCTTGTTGTAATGTTATGTGTTTTCTTCGTTCTACGCCGTCGCACGAGAGTCGCGTTTCCAAATGGACGCGTACAACGAGATCTCGCGGTACTTTGATGCGAACTGCACCAGCTGCTCAGTGCCTCCACTCCACATGCAACATTGTCAAATTTTATATAAAAGTTGAGTTTTGTCTCGTGTAAAATAAATTGCAGTCCCCGACGACTCGCCATTGGATAATGCCTCATTGTTCTGCGAGTAGAGTTCCTGACGATATAGTAAGTCACTAAAATAATCATGGGAAATAAACAGAATTATTATACTTCTACCATCGAGAGCAATTAGAATTTTGTGTGCGCTAAAGAAGCCGTAAAAATCTTATAATATACGAATGCTCTCCCTTTCAAATCATCTTGGAAGGTCAGCATATTTACAAGATGAAGGATTTTCAGACAGAGCCTTTCTCTTGTCGCAAATGTCATCTGTGTATACAATATGTGCTTACATACCCTGACTTGTTGACCGTCGACAATTTATATTCGGACAGTCAAACATTTACAATTCTTTTCTGATCTACAACTTCTGGGGTCTCATTTTAAAGTTCTTGTTGTCGTAAGATAACTTTTCACCGTCTTAGTTTTTCGAAAATAGAAATTTCATTTTTCTCCAGAAGTTATGGCGGCCATTTTGAATTTCAAATATCGGTAAATATCGGGGAATTTGTTTCTCTGGTACCAAAATTTGCATGTTGACCCCCGATTTTTATTCTTGATTTTGAAAGAGAATGGTTGAGATATGAATTTCCTTGAAGAAAGTTTGAGCAAAAGTTTCAGTCTTTCACTTTCGAGGGGCGTACTACGTTAATAGCATGGCAGTAATTGGGATTTCTTACCATGATTCAGAAAAACAGAACAGATAATTAAATTAAAAGATGCAGACGTGAAAGTCTCCGAATACTTCTTTGACGATTTGTTCCTAAAAACCAATTTTTGTCAATGTTTTAAATGTGGACGATGTGTAGTCTTTCGTTATAGCCAAAATCAGGTCTCCGAGCAACGTGACGGACCAGTGCAGTGTTTGTTTGTTAGTTTGTTCCTCCGATGGGGTTTTTGTTTTCCTTTCTTTAGCCAGAGGATGTGAATATCGTTTTACCTATCATTGAGGTCTCCGTTGCTTTAAAGCCATTCCTTGGGTATAAAAGGCAGAACTGATGCGAACAGTTGCGGAGGGCCCTAGTATGGTTGTGTATACAAAACAGCCTCTGATTGCTATCTATTTGGGAAATCTAATCTGGATAATACCGGTCGTTAAGATTTATAAAGAGACCAAAATTACACAATACAGAGCTGGTAGTTACCCCATGACTACCGAGCTTTCATATCGCATCTGCCTGGTAACATTGTGAGACGCGGTGGGCAGTCAGCATTCGGAAACAAATAGCGTTATTTTTGGACAATGACGGGAGAAGACGAGTGCTGTACCAACGTGATCCGTGTATCGATAATCGCCGTCGGGAATCCGACATCCGCGGGGGTTGTACAGTCATGTCTTAAATTCTTTACAAACGTTTATTTATCATCTTCGCTCTCAAAGCGATTCGTATCCTAATGGAACTCCAAAATTCGCCCATCCAGTCTGGTCATATATAACAATTATTTCAAGTCGCCACATGGCAGCGATTTGCTTGTCAAATTTTGTTTCAATAAATGAAGCTGAACGTTTTCTGATATAAAAATGAAATTATAATCTCACTTTTAATAAATTATAGACAATTTTCTGAGTCAATGTGCAGTTTTGTTGCCATAGCGCAAGGTATATATGATCATAATAAAGTATTCGTTGTTTCAAACTTTCAGATTATTTCTTGGATAGTTGCATATTGCATTACGCAGAAATCTGTATGTTTAATATGATGGACTACTGGTCATGTTTCCAATGGCAACGGAGCCATATAAGTGTGACACTACTTATACATGCACTCTACAGGGAGACCCGTCCCTGAACTCAAATTATAGATTTACTCATATTTACATAGTGAATATAAAACCTGAAATAATATAACAATAATTTCGCTCATTTGTAATCCGAAATCGCAAACTAAATGATAAAGAATACGACTTCGGTAGGCTTTGTACAAGTCTGTGAATAAAACTGTTTTTTGAATGCGACATAGTACAGTTATCGAGATGTGGCGAAGTCACAACGCGGGCGGTTGAAAAATAATCACAATCATACCCATCCAGAATCCAAATAATAATAGGTCAAAATTCGTTAATACATGGTCAATTGTTATAAACACAGTTACAAAATAGTACAGAACAGAGAGCAAAGTACCGGTACACACAAAAATATACTGAATATTGTCTCACCTGGTCAAATATCGTTTCACATGATGCGCAATAAAACGCTAAAATGACTATATTTTACAAAAATCGCAGACTTGGACCAAGTCTACGTCCTCGGCACACAGACTGACAAATCTGATGAGAGCATCGTTACACTAGCTTTCTGATGATGAAGACGACTGAGTCTGACATTGCGTTGGCAATTTTTGTTTTGATACAAGTGTTCTAGTAAAAATGGAAAATACTGTTGCTTTGTTTATATGTCATTTAGATTTTACTTTAATACCATCTAAGCCAGCTTACCATTACTATGTACTATGTACGTACGTATGTACGTATGGGGGATGGATGGATTAATGAATGGGTGGATGGGTGGGTGGATGTATGTATCTATGTATGAATGCATCTAGCTCCTACCTTGCTAGCTAACTATTTACCCGACCATCCATCTATCTTTATCTCCGTCTATCTATTTATTTATCCATCCATCTATCCATCCATCTTTATATTTTTGTCTGTCAGTCTGTCGACGTATCTATCTACCCATATATATATATCTATATACAGTGTATATATATAATATATATATATATGTATATATATATATATATATAGATATATATATATATATATATATATATATATGCCCATATATATACACCAATATATATGTATATGTGTGTTTGTCTGTGGGTGTTTGTCTGTCTGTATGTATGTCTGTCTGTATGTGTGTTTATGTGTGAGTGTGTGTGTCTGAGTGTGTCTGTGTATACAGTATACAGTTTTATCTCTATTTACCTTGGTGTAGTACTAGCGTGTCTGTATGCAGGATCGTAGATATGCGACGTATGCAGTCATGATACAGTTACACCTACTCAATGCCGACGGCCAACATATAAGCCCCGTTTCTGACATTTGAGCATGTACATTTTGCGAAGATATGTCGTCATGGTAACTCGGAGGCAGAGAGACTTTGTCGCAATTAAGTGCGTCTGTTACCTGAGTTCAGCGGAAATCGGAGAAAGCAGAAAAGTGGTATCCTATTGCAAATAGTTGGTGGGCGATTCTTTCGATTGAATCTTGGTGGGGTGGAATCATGATACGCGTAAAGCCGTTGCTACTTGAGTATTAATGTTGACAGGAATGGAAAAATTCTGACGCAGTTACTTCGATGCGATCCTAAGTCTGCCACTATTTCTTC
>NC_091930.1:34756569-34836569 GCF_041260155.1 Ptychodera flava
AGACCCTTTAGTCTTCATTGCGGTCCAGATCCAGGCCGCAGAGACCTCAAGTCTGTTCAAAGACCATTGCAGGGCTTTGGTAGAGGCCATATAATGCTGGGAACACACGTGCACACACCTGTACGCAGGGCTACACAGCATGGGGCATGAAATGAAGAACCAACACACAGTCATATAATGTAACAAACAACTTCTGTATATTACTATCTTGTGTCAAATATCGGGGTCTATGTATAACCGTACTTCAAAACTATAAATATTACTCCATGATAACAGTAACCGTACTGATCGACCTCCCGACGGCAGGAGTCGAACACACTTTCAGAACAAAAACTCTTTTCAAACCCTTTCTAAATGCTTAACAATTTCTATGGAAAACTTAACATTACCGCAGAGGTACCTCAGACTTGACCACGCGGCTGGGAAACACAAATAGTTCACACGCGACTTTAACTAATGTTCGATGATGAGCACAATTGTAAGTCCCGTGTAATGTCTGCACATGAAAGTCGGCGACAACACACGCAATTCACTGCTAAGCAGCGTCCAGTTCAGCTACCACGGGAGCAGCCATCTTAGATCTTTGTTTACTTCCGGTCGGGACATGCCGAACTAATCTGAAGTCTTCCTCTGCTAACTCCGCGCATCGACAAAAGTTCAGTGGAACGATCATAAATAATGTTCTCATGACAATCTCAGACATCTGACTGAACTCATAAACGGAATAAAGTTCACAGTTAACACACAATTTGCTGCAGAAAGATCAGCTTTCAACTTGTGGTGATATTATCATTTTAGCGTGCAGTGCGTATGGTATATTGCAAATGTACGGCACGGCTTTCACTTGTGTGAGCAATGTTCGTTCCATCGACTAAAGTAGAGGATGGCGTAGGGTTTAAATAAACAGTCCGATCCGCATAAAATTCGATCTCTGCCACTCACCGGTTTCTTTACATATCTGCTGACTTGAGTAAGACTCAAAATAGAGAAATATCTGACTTAAAAAGCACACGCTGACACTCAAACCTTCCAGTGCCAGTGCAGCATGTAACGTAAAACACTCTCTGGAAAGTTCCCGTCTTGGACTTTCTAGGTATACAGTGATAACACACAAGAACTCCCAGGCAAAATAGAAAATACACAGGTCCTACATACATAATCTATGAGAAGCTATGAATAATTTCTTTTAAATACAAAACTAGCTAAATCTGTGTATTTATAGACTCTTGATTATTGATATTAATGTACTTGATAAGACTAGGGTAGTTACCAGTGCATGTGTGAGCAAGAAATTTGATTTTGGAAGTTCATCGAATTGTTAATTCACTATCTTGTCAGAGGAAACTATGAATAATTTTTTTCCATTACAAACTAGTTAAATCTGTGTATTTATGTACGCTTGATTATTGATATTAATTTACTTGATTAGACAAGGGTGGTAACAAGTGGATGTTTGTGCAAGAAATTTGATTTTGGAATGTCATCGAAATGTTGATTCACTATCTTGTCTATATGGAAACTATGAATGATTTTTTTCCGATATAAAACTTGGTAAATCTGTGTATTTATGTACTCTTGATTATTGATATTAGTGTACTTGATTAGACTAGAGCGATTACAAGTTCATGTGTGCAAAAAATTTGATTTTGGCATTTCACCAAAAATGTTGATTCTCTAGTATGTGAGGAAACTTTTTCAGCCCGGGGCCACAGGGTGCGAAGGGTTAATGAATCAAATCTGATGAATTTTTTTTCATGGGGGGGGGGTCACATTTTACAATTGATGAATTGAGGGGGGGTCAAATTTTAGAAATTTGATTTGGAGGGGGGGGGTCGCTTTTTACGTTTTATTTGTCGCTCAAATTCAACCGCCCCCCCCCCCCCGTAAATAACGAATGCTCCCTAAATATAGCATTTCACACCTCCCTGACAATATAGGGACTCCATTCGTATAACATCCCCAGCTTGTTATGAGTAGAACCATCGCAGTTTTACGGTTGACTTGCAGCGCGTTGCAAGGTTATATCTGATTGGTCGATTGTCACTATTCACAGTAACTTAGGGAGTTTATAACGGGAAGATTCTGCCAACCAATTGGATAACAGCCGCAACATCGCTGCAAGTCGGCCCCGGTTTTGTTTATAATGCGTTATCCCTACTTTGAACATGAATAGGGTCCACTGCCCCTGCTGGGCGGTCAACCGACAGCCGTGTCTTACCTGGTGACAGGCTTGGCGGCAAAAATGGTCTTTCGGATGTGGCATCCATAAATCGCTGATTTTGCCGGCCGCGCGAACTTTTTGGTCTTGAATATACTTACCATAACGTTATTCCCATGCATGCTGCCATTTCATTTTCCCTTTAATATTGCTTGGAGCCCAACCGAATAATCTATGCAAAGGGGCTGGTGACAAGTCATTGACCGTGAATCTAAATCTAAAGCCATGTGTCATATGAGACATAGCAGCCAATGAAACGCTAAAGACAGTTCCAGGAATTGAGAAAAAAAGCTTGATATGAATTTTGAAAATATTACGATGAGACTGTGATGAATATGGATGTCACTGATGTGCCCGGCAAACTCCAAAACATAAACATATGGGCGAGTTCAAGTTTGGTATTGTTGTCACGTTAGAGATAAACATCACTTAGAATATTGACATTCTACATCAATAGAGCTTCTACAAAAATGAAACTAATCTACAGTTTTCTTCTATTAAGTACAAGGTAATCTACTGGGAGCTGATAGTAACTAATTAATGCACGCTTTTTAATCAAAAACTCCATACGTCAAGACAGACATATGGATAATAATATGTGATCCCGGGTGAATATGAAATTTATTTACAAGACTCTCCAAGGTGAACATTAAAATTTATGCACCCGTCATTTGTACTTTGCAGGCTTTTACCATTTCCCCTGATTTCAAATACGGAGAAATTATAAAACGCCGTGCGAAAAGATGCTTTTATTTTCCATCTTCGTATATACATCCGATAGGAGATAACTTCACGGGTAAATGTGTCGTGCTGGGCATATAATACGTATAATTTACTTAACCGCCGGCTTCTCTCAGTCGCCATGACAACCGTCGTCATGGGCTTCTTTAGCGCGAGATGAGTTTCGACAGCTTAGCAAGTTCCATAGGGACTGGGATTTGTTTGCGGAAGCGTACTAACCTTTCCACTCGCTCCAATAACCTTGGGCGCCCTCCTTATCGTTGCTAGGCCGTATAATTCATCCCACCGAGTCGCTTCTCGATGAGTGAACGGAAAGACACACAGACATCGCCATTTCAGGGTTTCACACAAATTTATTATTACGTAATATTCAATGGATATGCATATCGGTAAACAAATGTGAAAACAGTGTGTACAATTGATATCACAAACAGCGTGCTAAACAATGTTTTAAATGTAATATTGCGTTTCTACACTTCTAAAAACCATGTAATTACAGTAGGCTTGTCGATAGAAAACCGTAATACCCCAATCTGAACACAGTCGATTTAAGTCAGTCGCCGTATGTGATAATGAAAATTGTTTTCGACTTGACTGAATTACTGCATGACACACGTTAATGGAAGAGAGGTGACCCGTAAAATCACCAATCTTCTAATAGGCATCACACAGATGTTTCTTATCGCGTGTGAAACCAACCACTTTTTTAATCACTCAGTGCCGTGTAATATGAGTGACCTATTTTTCATGATCATGTTCAGCACAATAGCTATTCAGGTTTGCAATTTAAAGCGGCGCCCATGGAAAGGACGAAATTCAATGTGACTTTTCCTTCATACCTGGAATATTTTAAATCAGACACTATGACAATACCGGTTTTCGATTGCACTGTAGTGAGTCATTCGACACCGTTGAGTCAAGATTTGCATGTCGTAGTGGACGCGCGCACGACTTCTGATCCATTGATGCAGAGCTACAGGGCAGTGGCACCAATAAGAATGCCGAAATAAACATCTGGTACCCTTTAACCGTCGAATTTTAGAATGACCCTATCTTTTTTTCTAAAGCTAGTTTAAACAAGTTAAAAGATAAGGGGAGGACAGAGAGGGGCGGTGGGCATAATTAACGCGAATATCAGAAGAGGGAAGTTGAAAATGGCTTGATGCGAAAAGGTCATTCCTATCGACCTCCTGATAAAAATGAAAGAAAAATCGTTCAAATCGCAGTAAGTATGTACGAATCCATTTTCCTATGTCTAGTCGCGCGTTCTACTGCTTATTAGTGTTTTCAAGAACGATAGTTTGAAGATGGTTGGTGCCGAAGTGTATTTTCGACAGCTGTAAGCATGCTTAAGAAGAACTAGGCACTCAAACCGCAGAAAGGTCTAGGCACCAATGAGACTATTTTAAAAATAGCTGTATCTGAATAGATCGGAGAGAGTGAAGTCACGAGAACTGGATAAATGAAATGTTCTGATTGGCCAACTGTCTGAACGCAATAAACGTCTTGGGATCGCAGTCGCTTTTTGAAAGTAAAAGGGTCAAAGAGTAATTTGCATATGTTGTTGTTTTCTCCGTAGTGCTAGTTTCATGGTTTTACGTGATGTACGTACAATATACTTCCCTTTACACAGATTCAGTGCTATCGCCATGGCAACTCCTGAAGAAAAAAGCTCCTTTCAACGAGTGCTTATTTTTTTAACGACGTTACAAAGAAAATCAGTCAATCTATTGCCGTGGGATATTACTTGACTGTTAATGTTATTAAAATAACAAAATTAAAATGTGCCTCTGCTGGTTTAAGTCCTATTTGAGGTAAAAACAATTTATTATAAGACACGTTTGACAACACTGAAGTTCAGAGAAATCCCACGGTCATCCATCCTTGTGTCACACACGATATAGAAGATGATGCCACGGCGCGTGTACACGGACCTAATCAAAAGATGACACTCACTGTTGTCGATTTTACGACTTTCGTCTCCTAGGACACATTTCAAACAGTTTCCTACATCAAGTCTTCTTTTGGAAGGCTAAACGTAAAATGATTATGTCTCGTTTCCGATTCTGGTGGATATGTCTGTATTTTTTATGCATGTACGCTAATCCGAAGGCATTTGAAATTTTTGACAGAACGCCTTCAGCATAAAAGGCCTGTTTCGACGTGCTCGTTGAAATTTCGCACACACAATATATTTACGCTGTCAACAAGAGTTCGCTTCTCGAATTTCAAACTCAACCAACATTACAATGTTAAAATAAGCAATTAATATGCTTCAGCAAATGTTACAAAAGAACTCGTTTTTCCAAGTCATTGCCGTTAGAACATGGTCACTGAACTCGCCGTCCGGCATTGCGGTATCTAGGTCGAATAAATCTGGCATACACAGTCGACAAAACGCTTCACGACATCCTCCATCAAAACGACAGACTAAATTTACCTCACATTAAATCATCTTATACAGGTCTGCGCTGCAATTAAATAGCCAACATAGTACGCACAACCCTGGAGCCGATTTCCCAGTATGCTGGTTCAATCTTTTTAAAATACCTAGTTAATTTTTCTGACGAAATGTCGAATGCGATTCGATGTCGGCAATAAGCTCTCGTTACCTTAGGCATTAAACAGCATTTTGACTCGAATGTCCCATGCTCTCATTGACATTCGTAAGTCTTAAAATTTATACAGAATTCATATCAGGAAACTCGATCGATAAACAGCAACAACACAAACACGCGATTGGAATTTTCAGCAGGCCAATCTATAATGGTCAATTGTTCATCGACAAACATTGGCAATTGATTCCTCACAGGGGTTTTGATGAGGAAATTACTCCTTACTGTGTGTCAATATTTGCCAAAACATATTTCATTAAATTGTCTTCACGCTTCACTTGCATATCTTGACATGATACGCCGGAGAGTTTTGTCTCATATTCACTGGCTCACAGTTTTAGTTTTACATCTTTGACCTTGTATCTCGATGGTACATCAAACTATACTCGGAATGTTTACTTTTCCACTTTGAAGAACTGATATATATATATATATTATATATATATATATATATATATATATATATATATATATATATATATATATATATATATATATATATATATATATATATATATATATATATATATACGTGTGTGTGAATGTATACAGATATCCTGGTGGGAAATTACAGTGCTCGACGTTACAAGCAGAGCATTATAGCACAAATTACTTCAATTACTTTGTACTTGAAGTAATTTGCGTTATATTAACTATGCATCGTCGTTGCTGACATCATATATGACAACAAATGCACATATTGTGTTTGACTCTGAGTAAACATCTGTGGAGAATATCTCTATTAAATTAGTTGTGTGCGGATTAATAAGTTGATGGGAAGCCACATACGTACAGGGGGGCTCTCGATACTTATGCAGGCACCGCTCTCTGTGTTAATTGACCGGTTCTGCAATGGGCGATTTGTAAGCTTTATGGTTGGGTTCAAACACCGGGGCCTGGGATCTGTATACAAATGGTGGATCTGAGTTACCAAGTGAGTACTATACGTTAATTCACACTGTCTCTCCGGGGGATACACTATGACTGCTGAATATTGCAATCAAAATCTGACCGGTTACAAGGTCATTCACGGTGACGTCACTTAAGGTAACCATATTAAAAAGACTCCAAAATGTCTTCAATCCTTTGAGAAATTCCCTTTTTTTTTACAATTTTACAGTCAATCCAAGGAATAGAGTTATTTCCTTTCTCTGGTAAAACATGATCTCCGCATGCAGATATGTCTGAATACTGTTTGACAATAATGGAAAATGATTGTGATCAAGCATATAGCACTGAATAGTGATAGCAAACTGAAATCCACCAATTGCCAAGGCGCGAAAAGCTTTCGACATTTCGAATAATGTGTCAATTAACGTTACAGTGTGTCATGTAAACGGACGACAACGACTAATCTATGGTGAAATAATGGCTTTAGGCAAACAAATAAGCTAAGGTAAAATCAGTGTTTACAGAAATTTTCAATTATCGATAAATATAAGTATATACTTAAAACATATTCTCGTTTCCTTCTGCAATGGAACATAATGTAAAGAGGGTCGTTCTGTATTCTAAGTTTTTTAAAATCCCTAGAAATATGACCTAATATTTCGCTCGTAAATCTCTAAAATTGTAAAATATGGCATCGAAAAAAAACATGACATGTCAACACATGAAGCAATAACGAAAAAAGAAATAAAAAAACCATAAAAATACATCTTTTGACGCTAAAGTTATACAGAATAATGATGCCATCCCGTGGGTCGGACACATTGAAGTAATTTTCCTGTGTTTATGAATAAAAGGGTGTTCGATATGTAGGACATGGACAAAGTCTCTTATGTAAACCGAGTGGATGTTTAAGGTGGTTGGAAAGGCTATTTTGGCACCAATTCTTTTCTCAGAGTTAATGTCAAATTTCAGTGTTAGAATCAAGATATTTAGTTCAAATTTTCAGTATAACTCCCTTAGTTAATATTTTCTCTAAAAATTGTATATTTGCAGCCATAATTTTGAAATATGACACCAGTAAATATTAAAATTTAATTTTTCATATTTTTTTACATATTTGAATTTAATAATAATTGGATAGTATTAATATTACCAAATTAGTTATAAATATGTTGACACTATTAATTGTAAGATTTGTACGGCAGGATTTGTAAATAAAATTTGTTTTTATGATTTTACATGGGTTTATATATCAAAAAACTATTAAAAATTCTTTCAAATTTCAAAATGAGATTTTTCAAAAAGTACTTCAAATACAGGAAAATTGTGCCGTACAAATCTTATCTGTAACCTTGTTAATAGGCTGTAAAAATTCCATGTCCATATCTCATTTCAAGTTGGATTAAATTGGTATACAAATTATGTAGAACTATTGTTCTGTCGAAAATGTTGAAAAAAAGCCATATTTGCACCCCTCTTTTGAAGTCATAGAGCAGTTTTTTTGGTTAATCTCACTTTTGACACATCTTTGACACTCAAAGAATCTAAAAATGCATTTACAATATCAGTCACTCACTCTGAATGCCAGCACCGCCTTGTCAAACTTTCCTGAAAAACAGCAAATAATGACTTTCCCTTTTCAAACATTTTATTAAAAGCTAGGGGACCTCTGCCATAGTTATACACTAAGAACTCCCCAACTTCTTCTTATTTGGTCAGTTTTTCAGAAGTTTTAACAGGCTATAACTCTGCAATGCCTTTGTGCCCAAATGTCTAGTTTTTTTTATTCCACAGAGAATGTTGACTACTTTTATATTTTAATAGTTTTGTTGAAATTTATAACTGACGCTCTAGCCTTTCCAACCACCTTAAATTATCTGCAGTGTCCTGTGTTGACAATGCTCTCGTGGTGAGATTGGAACGCGGATTCGATATATGCACGAAGTAATCGAATTGCCAGGTCACGCGCCAATAACAATGGCGCCTTATGAATATGATTGACGATATATAAATTATGACATGAAGACATTTGGATTCAATCACCCTTAAGGGCGCTTGTCATATTATATCATCCAAAAATAGGTAAAGATTTTCTCCTAAATGAACCCGCTGTTGTTCCCGCCTAAAAAAGTGTTGACAG
This sequence comes from Ptychodera flava, assembly GCF_041260155.1. Taxonomy (NCBI): domain Eukaryota; kingdom Metazoa; phylum Hemichordata; class Enteropneusta; family Ptychoderidae; genus Ptychodera; species Ptychodera flava. The sequence continues at coordinate 34,765,175 of NC_091930.1, forward strand.
AAATCGTCGTCTGCCACAGAACGACCAAATTCTAGGAAGAGAATGTCTATTCCGTTAAAGGTATAATAGCACATCTCTTGTGAGAAATATTTCTCAGGCCAAATAAACTCGAAAAAGTCACGTGCTACGACGTCTCGTATTCATACACAGCCGCTTTCGATAATACGGGGGTCCGACGAAAATTATACCCTTGTTGAGGCAGTAGTCTGAGATAGCTTGAATTTTGTCGTCTGTCGGCAAACATTTCACTAAAGAAAGCATAAAATGTTTATAGAAGCCTGTACAAGGTGAAATTCTGAGCAAATCTTCCTCCAAGACGTGGGTTGCGTGCGTCCTCTATACTTTTGGACTGATAAGCAAGCTTTCTATTACTCCAACATTAAAAGCAACGAACACGTACTGCGGAGATAACGGCGATAATGCTACAGCTTTCAAATTATGACGTCACAGCCTGCCGCATTCGGTCAACCACACGAATGGCTGCATTTATGTCGACTTCGAATTCTATTTTTTTCAAATGATACCGCCGACAATGCGCTGGAAATAATTACCAAACGCTCGAAAAGGCGGTTTCAATGTCCGTATGGATTTAAATACACCTATTTTCAGTGACGTGGCAACCGTTTTCACGCTGATATCTCTGCTGTTATATCGACGCTTTCAAAAGCATTACTCTTGTGTAGCCGCTCGTTACAGCTCCCATCACGCAAAGTGAAAAACGTGTAAAGCTGTGAAAAATGTTCCAAACGTCCATAAAAAATTCTAGCTCGCGAATAGCGAGGCGTCGATCCAAGAGATATAAGACTGCGGCACACCTTGACGTTGTGCGCAATTTATGTACACGTTTACCCTAAATGTATACAACGGTATCGTCTGTGATAAGGTGGAAATGTAACTTACAGTATAATTTTAGTCGATTTTTCCAAAAAAGGGGTCAATAATGCTTCTCGGTATTTAAGGAGTTAAGTGAACGGACGTCGCTGTTTTTCGGACATATTGTGGTAAAAGAAAATCACAATATTGCTTAAAATCAAGTTCTTCTAACATGCAAAAACATTGGTTTGCAATACATCCCTGAATCATGTCTACCGACATAGCACACAGAAATCCCAGCGACATAATTTTCGGGTGTGCTACCAGACATGGACACAATGGTTTCCCAGACAAACTGTTAACCTCATGTAAAACTCACCGCGTTGTGCATTCACGTCAATTGGCATTGTATAGTCAATTTTTATAGCGCATATACTTTTCGTCTGACATAAATATTTCAAAAAAACCAGCGACGCCGTCGTCGATACCAGGTCAAACAGCACTAGTAAAATTGAAAGTGTTTAAAAAAACATTAATAGTCTTTCGTCAGCGCTCCTGACAATATTAGAATGCAGTAGCTAGCGTCATATGGTTGTTTGATTGGCTCAGAGCGGTAACGGCACGTTTTGTTTACTGTACAAATGCCGCCACGAGCTCGAACCCTTGACACCTCTTCATACGACGGAGTGTTCAATAAACCGAAACGAGAGAGCATTTTTGACGTGGTGCAGATCGCCAGCCCCCGGATATGTCGATTAACCCTTTGAGCGCCAAAAGTCAATTTTCGTCGACTTTATAAAATATACCCGTGCCAATTTTTTTTTCAGACTTTTGCCAAAATTTTAATAAAGAACTGTAGCCAATGAAATGTGATGTCCCGTTGGTCAAAAACTGGAAAAAAATACAGAAAGATTCTTAAAAATTGGTAACATGTTGCACTAAAATTTTGGTGGAAAAAATTACAGCACTCAAAGGGTTAATATGACATCATCTACAGACAAAATCAAGGTGTAGCGAGTGCAGCTTCGCGGAGATTCTTAAATTGACAAAATTAAGCACTCAACGCCTATCAAAGGCGGCTATTATTAATACCAGATTACACTGAGAGAGCAAAAAATATAAATAAACAGGAAACTTGATATACAACCAGCGTTCACGACAAATGGATGCGTATCCTAGATACGGGACCATGCTCTTATGGATGAGTGGAACCATCTTTCATGATCGGACTGATATCGATAATTCATCGTCTCTCTCTACATTCCCGCTGCAGTCGTTAGGAGAAATTGCCCGGCACAATAATGGATCATCGTGTAAAAATGGGCAAGACGGTGTGCAATGTGGTGAGAATCGCTGGATCGCAGACCGACGGTGTTTTATTTAACGCACACCAACGAGGCTGTAGCGTCCGCTGATTTATGGAGAGAGAAAAACGCGAATGTGTACATGTGTGCACTAACGATCCTTTGTTATCGAGACGACACGTATCCGACACCCAGATCAATTTTTGTTTATTGTCTTGTCGTAGCACCCTGGTCATCTCGCGTGTGTAAATCAAAGCGTGCGATGAAACGCGTAAATACAAGCGGAAAAGCTTCTCGTTGTCGCCACTTTCTGCCTCGAAGAAATTAGGAACCCTGGCAACAACACTAGTGAGGCTTAAGATTAGCGTGAGATAAATTCCCGCGAGCGGCTTGACTTTTGCGCGTCGCATCATACCACTCGATGTTCCGCAACCAATACAATGGGGTAGATTTTCATAGTTTTATCAGGGTCGCATATTTCTAATGTCATTCCTTGCTGTCCTGTCTTCGGATGTATCGGCATTCCTTGATGTCCTCCATCATCTCCGACAAGCTTTGTTTGTTCTTTTCCGGTTCCATGCCGCCTTCGGGCAGCGACTGGGCGCGCAGTAGTTGAGATCGTCGCCCGTCTTTCAAGTCGTCCATTTCCTGGGAACTTAGTTTCTTCAGCTGTGCGATGGAACGCGCGGGCCGCTGGCCCTCGCGCCCTGAGCCGGAGCGCGACCCCTGGCCGGTCCGGGGACGGTCGGCTAGCGCTGACCCTGGTCGCGAAGAGGCCGCCGAGTCCGGCCGCTGTGGAGGCGGGTTGCTGGCGAAGGGCGTGCCGCGGTTTTTCTGCGACCCGCTGCGCTCGAGTTTGGATTCCATGACGAAGTCGTGCGGCGATGTAGGTGTGCTGGGCTCTGATGAATCGGAGTCCTTGCTCGAAGATGTCCGTAATGTCTTCCCGTTCGCTGTTATCACTGGGTACGAAGGCAGAATACCATCGTTGCCTCTATCCCGAAACAATCGACGCGTATGGAGTTTTGACAAACGTTGGGGCGGTGGCTGTTCCCTTGGTGGAGCTGGTGAGCTGAGCAAACTGAAGTCCTCTTTCCGTGCGCTGTTCTCTAGATCCAAATCGTGACTGTGAAGTCCCTGCGAAAAATTCTTGCAACTGTCTTTTTGCGCATCGGTCAGAGAGATCCGCTCGTCCGCCTCCGCGTCTGTGCTGAGTAATGCTGAGCGAGAGCCGTGATTGTTATTCGCTGAGCTGTTGTTATCGCCATTCGATATCAGCGCTGCCTTGCTCTCTTTTGAAAGCTGACAAAGCTTGGCAGGCCTTTCTACGGGTAGATCGCGTAACCCTAGCAACGTTTCATTTGCATGATAGCCCGCAACATCACTTCGGTTATTAGATTCATCTCTGCGCATGCACAGAGAGACGGAATCTACGCTGTTTCTTGTGAATATGTTATTATCGCTTCCCGCCGGTTCCACAAGTTCGCCTACTGAATTCACTAACGGCTGATTTGAAACCCCGTCGGTCGTTTTCCTACCTAATTTCCCGAGTGGGGACGACTTTCCCATCGTCAGGTTTTGGACAGCATCCCCTCTCCTCGGATCACGATTGAAAGTGATGATTTCATCGAAGATAGTCTCTGCGTCGCCCTCACTGGCAGACCGTAGAGGGCGGTCTTTCATTTTTAGCGGCTTTAAGCGATAGGTTTTCTTTGACGGATGCTTCAGACGATAGAGTTCGGCAATTTTCTTCTCCCTCAGCGCATAGTCTTCAGCTCTAGAGGTCGCACTGCGAAATGAAAATGAATCACTTGAAACATGTCGTCGCCTTGCAACAGAAATCTCAACATTTTGACGACAGTTTCTCCCAATTTCAGCCCGGGTATTCCTTTGGTCACTATTGTCACCAGCATCATTAACGTCTGCGAAAACTTGGCAATCAATGTTATCTGGTGACCCTGAGCTTGACCTGTGCCTCGCACGGGACGAGTTCGGTCGGAAGAGGCTCTTTGCAGTTTCCTTTTCCGCATATGTGGATGCCTTGTCGCCGCGAGGCGAGGTGTGTGACTGCGGGCGCCCTCTAGAGCCACCCGATGAGTCTGCATCGTCGTCGTTGTCAACTGAAGCACGACACATTCTCCCGTAAGAAGTAGAAGGACGTGGTGGCATAGTTTTGTCATAGTCGCGAGAGTCTTTCAAAGCGGCATCGGATGTTTTCTCATTGGGGCTTTCTAAAATATTGGCCTACGCCTGCCGTACGAAGATTGCGGTCTCGGTTTCTTCTTTCCGACATCATGATTTGCATCCAGGTCCGCTCGCACTCTTTCTTTGTCAGCTGCCACGCTGATATCGTTGTAATTGCAGTCGTAAGAGGCCTGCTGGGGAGGCTTTCTGCGCGACCTTCCATACGATGAAGATGGCCGTTGTCGAACGGTGCGGTTGTCGTCCCACGCACACTCTATCACCTGGCTCTCATCTTCAACATTCGCCCTCCGTCGTAGTCGCCTTCCGGCCGAAGATTTCGGTCGCTCTGTGCCATGCTGAGGGCTTTCAACTTTGCAGTTTCCGTCGAGCCTCGTTTTTGATTCCGACTCCCCGGCGACAGTTGCACATCGTGTCTTGCCAAGGGACACATCATTGACGTCCAGCCGATTATACAAAATATTGTCTTCCATAATTTCGGAGTGTTATTTTTTCTCTTTTCAAGTCCAAGATCAAAGTCCAAGTTCAGGCCTATAATATTTCTATCGCCCTCTGCGACGATTCAATGCTGCCTCTTCGCGCAGTTTCTGATTTCTGGTCGTTTTCATCCCAACAGACGCGTAAGTTTTAACAGTGTTCAATTACGTCGTTCAAAGTCCAAGTTCAAGATTCGTATGTCACTATCGCCCTCTACGACCACTCACTTATCCATCCGTTCGCAGTTCTTTGTTCCTGCTCAACCTAATGACGTAGAGATACAGAGAGGAGAAAGTCGATAAAGTTATTTATGTAATCAATAGCTGTGATGGCGAGACGAGACACGGAATAAGTTCAGGTAGATGATTAGAGTACGTGCGGCACCGCCCCTATTTTGTTCTTTAAGGTGGTATGCGCCGCGCACATTCCAACTTTTCCCCACACAGAAACTGAACAGGTTGGACCAGTCACACATATCTTAATCCTACTGTTCTCTATGATCGTAGCGAGCGACTAAGAAGAGAACTCTTTCAACTCTATTGACTAACGTACGCGTGGCCGAAAAATAAAACCACTGAGGTTACTAATCAACAATAAAAATTAGGGGTCACGTGCAAGTTTTGGCATTAGAGAAACAAGTATCCAAGAATAATTACCGAGATTTGAAATTCAAAATGACCGCCATCCGTGTGTTAACTCTAAGGGGAAAAATACAATTTTCGATTTTCGAAAAATTAAGACGGTAAAGAGTTTTCTTATGCTGTGAGTTTTAAAGTGGCCCACTATGAGTGATATATCAGAAACGAATTGTAAAAAGTTTGAGAGTCTGTCCATGAGGCGCGTTCTACTTTAAGTGGTGGTGTTTTGGCATGTACGACATACTGAGCAGTCATATATAGTCAGTGTGGTGTCAGTTCTTTAAAACCTGCAAACGTGATATCCTTTGAAGAATCAATGGATTTATAGATGGTTTGAAGAAAGTGTCTATGTGGTCCAAAAAATGTCAATCAAACAACAAATACATTCTCATAATGTTTTTCGACATATTGTTTTTCGACGTATGACCAATGCTCTTTTCTAGGGACACCCACACAAAGGAGGCCTACTTTATTGTTAAAGGATTAACCAGGATGTCAAATATAATTATGTTGCAAGCAGAGATCGTGTTGTTTTTAATAAAATCGGTATCTATTCTGCGCAACGAAAATATTTATTATCGGTGAGTTCATGTTTGACCTATATATTGTGGATAATAATTATGTTAGTGAGTCTCGCATGTCGTGTCACACGAAGTATGTACCATTGTGAGATGATTTCTTTTCATCTTTTGGCGCGAAAACATCAAATGGTTAGTCCCTCCGTGGAACTATACCCGTATAATCAATCAAATTGTACAGCTGCGTTTGACATGGACATGTCACGATGAAACGACCGACCCGCATATCAATTATGCAATAGAAAAAAATATTTATCACTCTGTTTTGTTCTCGCGCAGACGACACCTTTCCTAAGCCTGTCAATGAAAAGGTCAATTGTTTACGGTGTAAGTATGTCGGTTTATTTCCGACATGTGTTCACTATCAGAAAACGTTAAGAAGTTCTGTTTCTACAGAGCAATAAAGCATATTAAATGTGAGATTGTAATTTTTATGCTTCGAGAAACACCGTTTCCCTTTCAACCATCGTTGATGCATGTTGTTATGTGGTACCCTACATTACACTCAGAGGTCAGGCCGCCCATTCGACCGAACAGCGCAATCATGAAACTGTTGATCGATTCGTCAATAATGCGATTAGAGGAACACCGTGACCTTTTCGATTACTCTCTTATATTTTTTACAGCACGCAACAGTCACGATGTTCTAGCGCTACTTGTCAAACATGGCGAATGTGCCCAGTGCTTATATTACCCTTTCCTAAATCTGTTACTTCGTTGTCCACGATGACGGCGATGTCTTACTCAATGTAGGCGCAGCCTGGTCCGTGTGTTTAAAATACCCAGTGTTGAGAAGACAGATTGCGTAGTACAATGAAGAATTTGACGGCACGATATAAACCTCGAGGGTAGAACTTAGAACTGCCGAAAATCATGCAATTTTTTGCTGGTTTGGAGCTTGTGTGAACTCATTTTAAATCAGATATTCTACAACAACACATTTAAGCTTCAATTTCGCTGACATCATTCAGTGAACACAGAAATGTGATTTTCAATACACAGACGACACAGCAGAATGACAGTCATTATTTTCAAAGGGTGGTAAATTTGTATTAATTGGCTTTTGATCTCTGACATGTATTTGCAGGGTCATACATATTTAGAACTTCGAAGCAGCTGCTTCTCTGATGTAAGAAATTGGCAAATTGAAGGTGACCCCCATTTCAATTCAGAATATTTTTTATGATTGCAAATGTTGAGAAATTCCCTCGGCGAGAAATGAGAACAATCCATCCTTTAGGTTCATGATGCCGCTTTGAAAAAGAACGTTTACAAACCTGAAACTACTTATGTCGAACACGTTATTCATTAGTTGCAAGGAATGCACGCTTTTAATATCTTCGCGCGCGCTCTTTCTGCTTCTCGCTGTCGTCTCGTATGTTATTACGTTCCCAGGTGACGTTAAATTGGCGGGAAACCCTTACGGTTAATTCATGTGTTGTATAATAACATTATGCTCAATGAAGACTGGACAATTACCCAGTTAATGACGGCAGCGAGAATGAAGCCTCGTTTATAAACTGAAATAATGGTTTCCTGAGATGCGCAATCTACTCTCATATCATTCAGTGCCATTAATTGCATTCAACTCCCGCTTATTACAGTATTGGACAGAAGGTTCGTTTTTGACAGCACAGATACGATAAGGTAACGACCTACAAGGTATTCGCGCTCGAACAACCTCCGCTCCAATTACACATGACCTAGTTTTATTGCCATTATAATCATATGTCTATGAGTCAGAGTTAGTCATTTCCACGAAAGTCAGTCTTGATGCGTAGAGTCAGAATTAGCCATTAAATCAATCGAAGAGCGTTCCACTCTTAAAGAGGGTCGCTTTCGAGTCTGGCGACAAGCGAGCGCTCCGAAAGTGAAGAGGCGAAATATGCAGATGTCGGCCATATTGAACGGACTGACATTTTTAATTGTGATTTGAAACCAGTATATGCGTAATTATCCATTTCCTGTCTGTAATTGCCAGTCGCTGGCGTCATCATTAGTTGGCTATTTAGAGTCCCCGTTCTTATCAAAACAAGATCGATGCTTTGTTCTTTTTCGCCGTACATTCCTTGAACTGTCGATGGAAATTTGGTAATTTTAAACGTTTTTTTTTTGTCTTATTGTGGAAATTCCTGAACGAAGAGTCAGAATAGAGCAGATTCACTGAACATCCACTGAAAATTAGGCATGAAATCTTTCGGATTGGCACACGACACTCATTTTTAGTACTTTTTCTTCTGACAGGTTAAAAATACATGTAGCATAGTCCGTGGGCTAGAGGGGGTCTACGTGCACCCCCCCCCCCCCCCACAGGATAACAAACCTGTATTTTTCAGAAGCCTTGGGATCCCTAGAATACGAAATGAATTTTAACAGAAAAAATATAGGGATGGAATAGCTGTTATGGTCATGTTTTGAAGGTACCGCAAAATCACGATTTTCCAAGCCAAATGCATTTTCGTCAAATCTGTCTTCTTGTAAGTCATGTGCTGAGCTCATTTTTTAACATAACCTCACTTGTTTGGTATCATTAGAAAGGGAATTTATTCCTCTTAAGATGACATATTGTACTATGCAATATCTTCTACAGTTTTTGTCAAATATAACCAAAACTTACCCCTTACCCCCAAAATTTAACATTGCAAATCACAGTAAATCTCAAATTCTACACAATTTTTTAGCTGGGCATAATAAAAAAATGCAATGCTTTGTCTCTAATCTGTTTTATTTCATACAGGGACATGTAAGAAATATGAAATAGACTTTTAACAGAATAAATATTGGGAATCTACGGCTGTAACAGTCATATTTTGAAGGGTACCGCAAAATAACAGTGTTGCAGATTTGCATGCATTTTTGTTACGACTGTCTTCTATAAGTTATCTGCTGAGCTTGTTTTTCAATATAACCTGGCTTGTTAGGTATCATTAGAAAGATAATTCACTAATCTTTAGAATGATATATTGTAACATGCAATATCTTCTATAGTTTTCATGATATGTAACCAAAACTTACCCCTTACCCCAAAGTTTACATTGAAAATTTCTGTCATAGCTAAAACCAAATTCTACAATTTTTTTAGCTTGACAAAAAAAAATCTGGCCTTTTTGCTATTAAATCTGTTTTATTTGGTACAGGGACATGTCAGAAATATGAATCAGACTTGTAACAGAAAAAATATTAGGAATCTACAGCTGTAACAGTCATATTTTGAAGGGTACCGCAAAATCACGGTGTTGCAGATTTGCATGCATTTTTGTTAAAACTGTCTTCTTATAAGTTATCTGCTGAGCTTGTTTTTGAATATAACCTGGCTTGTTAGGTATCATTAGAAAGATAATTCACTAATCTTTAGAATGATATATTGTAACATGCAATATCTTCTATAGTTTTCATGATATATAACCAAAACCTACCCCTTACCCCAAAGTTTACATTGAAATTGCAGTCAAGCTAAAACCAAATTCTACAATTTATTTAGCTTGACACAAAAACTCTGGCCGTTTTTGCTATTAAATCTGTTTTATTTGGTACAGGGACATGTCAGCAATATGAATCAGACTTGTAACAGAAAAAATATTAGGAATCTACAGCTGTAACAGTCATATTTTGAAGGGTACCGCAAAATACAGTGTTGCAGATTTGCATGCATTTTGTTAAATTTTTCTTCTTATAAGTTATCTGCTGAGCTTGTTTTTGAATACTAACCTGGCTTCTTAGGTATCATTAAAAAGATAATTCACTAATCTTCAGAATGACATATTGTAACATGCAATATCGCCTATAATTTTCATGATATATAACCAAAACTCACCCCTTACCCCAAAGTTTACATTGAAAATTGCAGTCAAAGCTAAAACCAAATTCTACAATTTTTTTAACTTGACACAAAACTCTGGCCGTTTTTGCTATTAAATCTGTTTTATTTGGTACAGGAACATGTCAGAAATATGAAATAGACTTTTAACAGAAAAAATATTGGGAATCTACAGCTGTAACAGTCATATTTTGAAGGGTACCGCAAAATAACAGTGTTGCAGATTTGCATGCATTTTTGTTAAATTTTTCTTCTTATAAGTTATCTGCTGAGCTTGTTTTTCAATATAACCTGGCTTGTTAGGTATCATTAGAAAGATAATTCACTAATCTTTAGAATGACATATTGTAACATGCAATATCTTCTATAGTTTTCATGATATATAACCAAAACCTACCCCTTACCCCAAAGTTTACATTGAAAATTTCAGTCATAGCTAAAACCAAATTCTACAATTCTTTTAGCTTGACACAAAAAATCTGGCCGTTTTTGCTATTAAATCTATTTTATTTGGTACAGGGACATGTCAGAAATATGAAATAGACCTGTAAAAGAAAAAATATTAGGAATCTACAGCTGTAACAGTCATATTTTCAAGGGTCTCGCAAAATCACAGTATTGAAAACTCGCTTGCTTTTTTGTTAAATCTGTCTTCTTATAAGTCATCTGCTGAGCTTGAATTTTGACACAACCTGGCTTCTTAGGTATCAATAGAAAGGAAATTTACTGGTCTTTAAAATGACATATTGTAATATGCAATGTCTTGTTTAGGTTTCATGAAATAGGACCAAAGCTTACCCCATACCCCAAGGTTTACAAAGCAAATTACTGCAAATCTGAAACTCGACCTTTTTTTACAATTTATTTACTTTATATACAAAAGGCAATGCTTGTATGCAATCTACGAAATCTGTGTTTTTGTTAGAAAAGTATGTTACAAATATGAAATTAACTTTTAACAGGAACATAATATGATTTTGTAGCCTTTTGGATAATATTTGGAAGGGTACCCAGGTATCAGGGCAAATTTGCCGAAACACATACATTTGCAATATTTGGGTTCCCCTCCAAAAATGATCCAAGTGGCTACTAAATTGTATCATCTTCCCGTTAAAAGGTAATTCTATACTTGTAACATACTTTTGTAACAAATAAATCAGATTTAAATAAGAATTGCCTTTTGTATTATGTGCAGCAAAAAATGGTAGAATTTGTGATAAGCTGTAATTTGCGATTTGAACTTTTTGGGTATGGGGTAAAGTTTGACCATATTCCAGGAAAACTATGAATGACATTGTATATTACAATATGTCATCTTAAAGAAGAATAAATTTCCCTACTAATAATACCTCACAAGCCAGGTTGTGTCACAAAATAAGTTCAGCAGATGACTTACAAGAAGAAGAATTTAACAAAAAAGGTGCCAGTTTGCGGTACTGCGATTTTGCATTTCTCTTCAAAATATGGCTGATACAACTAAACAGTCCAAATATTTTTTCTGTTAAAGTCTATTTCACATTTCTGACATGACCCAGTACCATATACAACAGATTTAATACCGAAACAGAGCTATTTTATCATGTCTAGCTAAAAATTCACGGAAATTGATCACGTTATCTATGACAGTACTTCCAATATAAACCTTGGGGTATGGGGTACGTTTTGGTCATATTCCATGAAAACTATACAAGATATTGCCTGTTACAATATTTCATTGTAAATACCAGTTAATTACCTTTCCAATGATACTAAACAAACCCGGCTATAATCAATAACAAGCTCAGTAGACTACTTATAAGATGACAGATTTAACAAAAACGCATACGAATCAGGAATACTGAGATTTTGCTGTACCCTTAAAGATACAGCTGTTACAGCTATAGAATCCCAATACTTTTTCTGTTAAAAGTTCATTTCATATTTCTGATATGGCGAAGTACAAAATTAAACATATTTCATACAAAAAATTGCCTAATTTTTTATGTCTGCGTAAAAAATTGCTTGAATTTGACATTAGCTATGACAGTAGTTTTCGATGTAAATTTTGGGGTATGGGGTAAGTTTTGGTCATATTTCATAAAAATCTGTACAAGATATTGCATGTTACAATATGTCTTTTTAAAGACTAGTAAATAATCTTACTAATGATACCTAACAACTTACATTATATTCTATAAGAAGCTCAGCAGCTGACTTACAAGACGATAGATTCAACAAAAAGCACGCAAGTCAGGAATACTGAGATTTTGCTGTACCTTCAAAATCTGACTGTTACAACTACAGAATTCCAATCTTTTTTCTGTTAAAAGTCTATTTATATTTTTGACATGACCCATTACCGAATGAAATAGATTTCATACAAATAAATGCCTGATTTTATATGTCTAGGTAAAGAAAATGGTAGAATTTGATTTTAGCTATGACTGCAATTTTCAATGTAAATTTTGGGGTATGGGGTAAGTTTTGGTCATTTTTCATGAAAACTATGCAAGATATTACATATTACAATATGTCATTTAAAGATTAGTGAATTATCTTTCTAATGATACCTAACAAGCCAGGTTATATTAAAAACAAGCTCAGCAGATAACTTATAAGAAGAAAAATTTAACAAAAATGCATGCAAATCTGCAACACTGATATTTTGCGGTACCCTTCAAAATATGACCGCTACAGTTGTAGAGTCCTAATATTTTTTCTGTTAAAAGTCTATTTCATATTTCTGACATGTCCCTGTACCAAATAAAACAGATTTAATAGCAAAAACGGCCAGAGATTTTGTTTCTAGCTAAAAAAAATTAGAATTTGGTTTTAGCTATGACTGAAATTTTCAATGTAAACTTTGGGGTAAGGGGTAGGTTTTGGTTATATATCATGAAAACTATACAAGATATTGCATGTTACAATATGTTATTCTGAAGATTAGTGAATTATCTTTCTAATGATACCTAACAAGCCAGGTTATATTGAAAAACAAGCTCAGCAGATAACTTATAAGAAGACAGTTTTAACAAAAATGCATGCAAATCTGCAACACTGTTATTTTGCGGTACCTTCAAAATATGACTGTTACAGCTGTAGATTCCTAATATTTTTTCTGTTAAAAGTCTATTTCATAATTCTGACATGTCCCTGTACCAAATAAAACAGATTTAATAGCAAAAACGGCCAGATTTTTTGTGTCAAGCTAAAAAATTGTAGAATTTGGTTTTAGCTATGACAGAAATTTTCAATGTAAACTTTGGGGTAAGGGGTAAGTTTTGGTTACATATCATGAAAACTATAGAAGATATTGCATGTTACAATATATCATTCTAAAGATTAGTGAATTATCTTTCTAATGATACCTAACAAGCCAGGTTATATTGAAAAACAAGCTCAGCAGATAACTTATAGGAAGACAGTTTTAACAAAAATGCATGCAAATCTGCAACACTGTTATTTTGCGGTACCCTTCAAAATATGACTGTTACAGCCCTAGATTCCCAATATTTTTTCTGTTAAAAGTCTAATTCATATTTCTTACATGTCCCTGTATGAAATAAAACAGATTTCAGACAAAGCATTGCATTTTTTATTATGCCCAGCTAAAAATTGGTAGAATTTGAGATTTACTGTAATTTGCAATGTTAATTTTGGGGTAAGGGGTAAGTTTTGGTTATATTTGACAAAAACTGTAGAAGATATTGCATAGTACAATATGTCATCTTCAAGAGGAATAAATTCCCTTTCTAATGATACCAAACAAGTGAGGTTATGTTAAAAAATGAGCTCAGCACATGACTTACAAGAAGACAGATTTGACGAAAATGCATTTGGCTTGGAAAATCGTGATTTTGCGGTACCCTTCAAAACATGACCATAACAGCTATTCCATCCCTATATTTTTTCTGTTAAAATTCCATTTCGTATTCTAGGGATCCCAAGGCTTCTGAAAAATACAGGTTTGTTATCCTGTGGGGGGGGGGTGCACGTAGACCCCCTCTAGCCCCGGCCTAGTAGATTTCAAGGTTTACATATGTACACTGACCCAATCGCCCCTCTGAGAATAGCATTGCTTATTGCTTTCGGCGCGTTATAAATATTTTTATTGATTGATTGATTGATTGATTGATGACTGATTTCATTTTGGAAGTGCTGAATTATGGATTTGTAAATTTTGTAACAGAAAGTCTGTCTCAGATGAAATATACTTACTGTAATTCTTATAATAGAGCCATTTATTTACCAAATCTCTCTGAAATTTTCTCAGGTGCTTTCCCTGATACTGAAAAAAACGTAATTCTTTGCTACAGCTATTAACAATACGGGTAAATGTATTGATATCAAAAAAAACCTTTCCTCGTAGAAAAGACCGTCTTTTCAAACGGACTTTAATAAGACATTTTCTCACTCCTCTGAACAGCTGGTACATTGTAATCCATTTTTTTCTGTTATGTAATATTTTCAACTAACACGATTGGAACTAATTTGGGATAATTGGATTTTCATATTTTGCAAATTTCTCAAATTGTTAGGTGCCACAAGCTGAATGTTGCAACATCGCAAATCATTACTCATAAAAACAAGTATGTAATATAAAAAGAAAAGCAGATGAGATAACATTTGTAGATGAAATCTACATTACTTCACCAGAGGAGCCATCTTGAATTTTAAATGAGCAGCAGCTCTGCTTTTGGGCTCGTTATTATCGAACAAATTGTTCGGGAACAGGGCTTGCCTTGGTGAAATTTCCCGACAAGGAGGTTAATCAAGTATTGGAGAAGACATGGGTATAACTATAGAGCTCTGGCGAGGTCGCATTGGTGTGTATTCTCAACCAACTTCTTGGCGGGCTATGGACACCACTGTCAACGTTGACACCAAGTACGCAAAGTGGCCACCTGTTGTAGAATTGCTGTACAGATCTTTGGCGACTATATTCGTTATTGAGGTAACTTTCCTACTTGGATATGCCCTGAACCAAGTTGATATAACAACCTTTATTAACGTATCAACCTGTGGAGATGAATGTTATTTAGACCGAGGAGAATTGTTCGATAATTTTGATAACTTTACAAACCTTCGGGAAATCACATGCGTAAGTCACCGCAGAAATGCCCACGTATTGATAAAGACGTTGCTGATAAAATGTGGTGATATTGAAGTTAACCCAGGTCCGCCTAAAAACACTCGTCAAGCTAAAATCACCGACTCTGTAAGTCACAGAGATTTAAGATCACGCTCTGCCTCATTAACTGATATTACGGGACAAGAAAGCGCAAATACTGAGATAAATTACAGTCTATCGGATGTAATGGCGGAGTTACGTAATGTAAAGATGTCACTGTCACAGCAGATTCAGGAATGCACTGACACCATGAATAAAAAGTAGAAGGTTTGGAAAGTAAAATTACCGAGGTGGAAGAACAAATAAAACATGAAAGTATGAAAATGGCTGAACTGGCTGCGGAAAATAAATTACTCAGGGAACGACTGAATAGACTAGACAAAGAACAGGACAGTAACAAGTCACAAATGCTGCGGGAAAATTTGATTATACGTGGACTTGATCAAGACGGAATTGAATCGTGGGAAAAAACAGAACAAAAAGTAAAGAACCTTATCACAGATAAACTTGGATTGGATGGTGAGGAGATTCACTTTGAGAGAGTCCATAGAATAACATCTTCTCGCCAAAAGCCGCAGCCTGTCGTCGCAAAGTTTAGCTTCTACAAACAGAAAGATGCAGTATACCGTAAAGCGAAGGAACTCAAAGATGAAATCAAACCATACAAATTTTGGGGAAGACTTCACACCTCGAGTAAGGGAAGCTAGACGAAAGTTGGGACCATACCTTTTGGAGGCAAGGAAACAAAACAAAGAAGCGTACATCACATTCGATAAGTGGTTGATATCACAAAAAACCGCGACTGACGGGATGGCCGTCTGCCCAGTGATGGAATAGTACAGGGACAAATCTCCTTCAACAATTACCGATACGGGGTGGCAAGTTGAAAAAAACTGATAAATGGTACTTAGATGGCCATAAGATTGAAGTTGTGTCTTTTTACAAATATCTGGGTTTGATGTTGTCATGTAGTGGCGAATGGAACCTCGCCCAGAAAACATTAGCTGCTCAAGCAAGCAAAGCTATGTTTCTTTTGAAACGCCAGCTGTCAAATCTAAGCGAAGTTCCACTGAAATATGCACTTCGTGTCTTTGATTGTAAGATCGCTCCGATCTTAAACTATGCATCAGAAATCTGGGGATTTCACAAAGCTGATAATATAGAGAGAATCCAAAATAACTTCTTACGTTATATCTTATGTTTAAATAGACACGCCCCAAATAGTGCTATCAAAGCTGAAACTGGACGTTACGATCTCTTCTACCAACGTCAAATTAAAATAGTTAAATATTGGTTTAAATTATTGTGTATGGAAGAAAACAATATAGTGGCGATCTGCTACAAATCACAATACGATAGAGCTGAGAGAAATATATTGTGCTGGGCACTTCAAGTAAAACAACTGTTATGTAAGCTAGGTTTTGCTGATGTATGGTCACAGCAAGAAAGAGTTTGCTTGGTGTGTAACAGTGGCCAGGTGGAAGACGAATACCACCTGTGTTTAGTTTGCCCGATGTACACTGAGTTAAGGCAAAGATTCATTCCATTGTATTTTTATGATCCTCCAGTCCGCTATAAGTTTTACTTACTCATGGAATCACAAAATGTTTATTTAGTAAATCAATTGAGTAATTTATTTATTTTGCTTTTCAAAAACGAGACAAAGTTTTGCAGATTGTAAATACTTTTCCAAGATGGTATGTATGGTAATGTATTCTTTTATATTTAAGGGCCGAAGGCCTTATATACTGAATAAATCAATCATTTGCATTTGCAGATTTGCATTACTTCACCATCCAATTATCCCAAATTAGTTGCAATCGTGTTAACTTGACATTGAAGTCCAAGTGGGCTGGGAGGTTTCGATCTTCTTATTATCTCTCCGTGTCTTCCAGTTTGTAAGGTGCACTTTCCTTTCATGTTAATATAGTGAAAAAACAAACTACATTTCTCAGTTATCAATGTTTTGCGTTTCGTCTCCTGACAACGTAACAGAGTAATTTTCGTTTTCCGAGAATTAAAAAGTGAGGGCGGGCGACGTAACAACTTTATCCAAACGTTAATGGAAATTTTAATCATTTTTTCGATTTACCTTTAACGCAGAAGGCGCCTGGTGACAGATATTCGAACTCTTAAATTTTTACAATTCTTTTTTGACCTACCACTTGTGGTGTCTCATTTTGAAGCTCATGAAAATTGTCTTTTCCCGATAAAGTTAACACAGGGGTGGCCGCCATTAAATTTCAAATATCGGTACTTGTTAGGTAATTTGTTTTTCTGGCACTACATTTTATTGCACGGTGACCCCTGATTTTTATTCTCGATTTGGAAAGGAAATGGTTAAAAGTTTTCCTATAGAAAGTTTGAGCAAAAGTTTAAGTCTTTCGAGGCGCATACGACCTTAATTCAAATGTCATCTTCATAATTACTGAAAATGGATAGAAATCCAAATTCTAAGGCAAATGTGATGAAATACCTTGACTAACGTTAGAGTGAACCATATCATTAGCAAAAGCTAAACCCACAGCAACTGAATAAGCTCATGTCACACGACGTCGTGCAATTTTCTTGCATCGAGGACCCATCAGTTTATTAAGGTAGTATGCGCCTCGAAAGTAAAATTGCTCAAACTTTCCTCGGGGAATCTTTCAACCATTCTCGTTCAAAATCAAGAATAAAAATTTTGGGTCACCGTGCAAATTTTGGTACCAGAGAAACAAATAACCCATAATTTGCCGATATTTAAAATTCAAAATGGTCGCCATCCCTGTGTTAACTCTATGGAGAAAAATAAAATTTTCGAATTTCGAAAACATAAGCCGGTCAAAAGTTTTCTTGCACCAAGAGCTTCAAAATGAACCCCCACAAGTGGTATATCAGAGAATAATTGTAAAGGTTTGAGAGTCAGAATATCTGTTCCCGAGGCGCGTCCTACCTTAAGGTAGAACGCACCTCGGGGACAGACATTTGGACTCTCAAACTTTTACAATTCTCTTCTGATATACCACATGTGGGGATTCATTTTAAAGCTCTCGGTGAAAGAAAACTTTTCACCGGCTTAGTTTTTCGGAATTCGAAAATTTTTATTTTTCTCCATAGAGTTAACACAGGGATGGCGGCCATTTTGAATTTCTAATATCGGTAAATCTTGGGAAATTTGTTTCTCTAGTACCAAAATTTGCACGGTGACCCCTATTTTTATTCTTGATTTTGAAAGAGAATGATTGAAAGATTCCTTGAGGAAAGTTAGAGCAAAAGTTTAAGTCTTTCACTTTCGAGGTGCATACTACCTTAAAGGCGCCCTCCTCAATTCCAGGTTCTCGCATTAGCGAATGTGTCAACAGCCCATTAACAGTTTGTCATTCTTTTGTTTTCCATTGAATATTTCATCAAGTAAATAATATTTATATTAGATAAATCTGATAATTGAGTGGGGGCTTTAAGCGGCTACACGTGACGTATATAATCAGCGGTCAATATGATGGCCCAGTGCCAGAGGGCGTGTCTCCCCTGCTTTAACACAGGCGATACGCCCCTCTTGCAATGGACCATCGATTATAAGTGTATTTAATGTAAATTATTATCATCATAAATATTTCCCGGACAATATATACGCTCTCTCCATCTCTGTCGTTTAAATAAGTCTCCGCATTACCATGAATTTTAAATGACAACGATGTATGATTTATTGACAAAGACATTGGGTTTTACTCCTTATATTCATGTAAATTGCCATGGCAACGAGGTGATTGATGACATGTGCCGGGATGATCGCCGATTAAAAATTCATGATAGTTGACAAGACATATTCCCAGGCAGGACCTGAATAATTAATCCGCCAATGTATTTGTGTGTGTGTCTCCTTTGCAACGTAGACGTGTATTATAACTTTAGGAGTTAGCCGGAGTATATCGAGCCACTTTGCTCGTGAGTGCGCGATAATGTTACATAACATGGCAAACAATACCACGATAGATCCGTTTTGTAAAATTCAACAAATGTACAGAAAGGGAATTTACAGAAAGGGAATTCAGATGAAAGGTACGGTTCACTGCCAAAAACCAAAAGCCAGACATTAATAAAATGACCCCGCGAGTCACTACCATAAAAATGCCGTTCACTGTAAATCGTCCGCCTTAACACACCTTACTAACTTATCAACATCCGGGTTTTTCAAACACGCCAAAGTATTCTTAAATATAAATAGTACTTGGAGACATACGATTCGTAAAGGGTGATTATTTTCTGACGACATCAAAAATGCACGACTTAGTGGAATATATCGCAAAACAAAGATTGGCAGAAGCAATAAATATTTGCCACTATGCAAATCTTACTTCCCTCATGACGGAACGCTTGCATCTAAAAAACAGTGCATCTTTTGGGGCTCTTTCTGCACTGATAATATGCAATCTAAAGTAGTTATATCAGATATAATCAGACTATACATAATGCTTAGTCAACAACTTCAGATACCAATAGCTTGGCCGGTACTACTTTATGCCAAGGTATTGTACAGTGAAGCGGCACAAACTCAGTCTGGTGTAAACCTTGACAACAGTATTATCATTTCAGGACATAGATTTGTTCCTACTTTTTTAATTTTGAACTAACATATGGCTTGTAGTATATTTATAGGTCCTATTATGTAATAAGGGTACAATGTTCCAAAGAAATTCAAGGCGAAAGATTATCTGTATGAGTGAAGTGTGTAAGGCAGAGATGTCTTCCCTGTACATCCACTTAATCGCTATCTCTAATCACATATTGCAAACAGCTTACGAGGTGGCAAATGACTTTAATTAGGAGCTCCATACCCCTTGAAACCCCTATTTTAAGGGTGAATGTGCATCGAATATGCATTGTTTTTTAGATGGAAACGTCCCCTAATGTTTTCCCTAATCGTACCCCTGAGAAAAGGTGCAGAGTTTTGAGGTCTGCAAATATTACGCGCACGAAAACATCACTATGAGTTAATAACATGAGCGTTTTCAACCCATGCTATTGAATGTGGTCAACGTTTGTGAGTGAGCGAATTGCTGCTACGTCGTCAGCGTTTGCATATTGCAGCCTTGGCCTATATATCGCTGAAAGCTATCTGGTAATCCTCAACATCTAATCCAGATAAGACAATCAATTAAGGTGCATGCTTCATTTTACGTCAAATGACGACTTTACATCACGGTTTTGTAGAGTGATTCAATATGAGTTAACCTTGCAATTCTGTATGTATGTATGTATGTATGTATGTATGTATGTATGTATGTATGTATGTATGTATGTATGTATGTATGTATGTATGTATGTATGTTATGTATGTATGTATGTATGTATGTATGTATGTATGTATGTATGTATGTATGTATGTATGTATGTATGTATGTATGTTATGTGTGTGTATGTGTGTATGTGTGTATGTGTGTATGTATGTATGTATGTATGTATGTATGTATTATGTATGTATGTATGTATGTATGTATGTATGTAATATATTACGTACTGACGTACGTACATACGTACGTCAGTACGTACGTACGTATGCATGCATGCATACAGACCCTAATCGATGGTCTTCGTGCCCTCTGACAAACCTTAAATGCACAGTTGTCGACTCCGGATACCGTGTACCGGAAATGAATGTGTGTATTAAATATCCTGTGTCCTTCAAGTGTTAACTGCCCATAGACAAATTTGTTCCTTTGACAACCTCAAAATTGAAGTCTAAAATATCGCATAGAATAATAAACAGCAGTATATTTTACATTTAGATACAGAAATCTGGGCTTTGCTTCTTCTTTCACAGATGCGTGCATATTTAGGTGAGCTACTTTGCATAATTGCGAGTTGCCTAAATTTAACACGATTGGAACTAATTGGGATAATTGGATTCTTCATATTTTTCAAAAGTGTTACGTGCCGTATAGCTGAATGTTGCAATATAACAATTACTCGTGAAAACAAGACTAGTGCGTAACTTGAAAAGAAAAGCAGACAAGCTTACATTCAACACGATTGGAACTAATGTGGGATAATTAGATGGTGAAATAGTGTCGATTTAATGTACAAATGTTATCTCATCTGCTTCTCTTTTATATTACATTTGATTTTATGAGTAATTTGTGATACTGCAACATTCAGCTATATGGCACCTAAAACTTTTGAAAAATTTGCAAAATATGAAAGTCCAATTATCCCAAATTAGTTCCATCCGTGTTACTTCTTCTATTATGCTACCCTGGTTATTATCAAACGTTCTTGTGATGATACTGCTAGATATCCCGACAGACTAATAAGATGCCTTGCGCATTTAGCGGAATCTTTCAATTATACAAGTCTCTATATTTGAAAATGGCAGTCGCTTGTTTTGTTCCATTCGGTAAATGGCACGCATTGAGGGTGGACGTGACATGACTGTGCCAGTAAGGACACACGTTTCTCAAGCCTCAAACTTCATTATTCATTCAATCGGCTTGCGCAGTTAGGTGCGTATGCGTCAGGATTCCATACGAATATATCACTTTTATCGGCACACTGACTCTTCATACCGGGTTTTATACCTTGCAGTTAAGTCAGGCTTTGCTGGGATATGAATAGAACACTACCTTTAATTTGATCACGCACAAGAGCAATCAAGAATGCGAATTTGTTTACACTCTTCAAAACTGAGAATTATCGAGTCGATAAGTCTGATTGGTTTTGAAAATTTATTATCGACTCTCACATATAAATAATTTGTATAATTAAGCCCCTTTTCATCAGAAAAATATCTATTAGTAATCATAATTCCCTTATGCAAATTAAATCAGAGAGTGTTCGTGATGTGATACAAAGCTGCACAGAGCATGGCCTGCGGGGTTAGATAAACTTGTTTCATTGACTAAAATCCTTCTCAGAAAAGACGTTCGCTATTATTTAAAAATGCAGTTTTCAATTTAAAAAGGGGTCATCTCCAAAGACGAGTGTCAGATTTCGAAAACAGGCTGTGTATTGCTGAAGGGGGCAAGACTGCAGTCTATTCTTTGATTAATGAAGCTAACAAAATCCCTTCGTAACGACTCGGGCATATTGCCGAACTATCAATCAACCGCGCGGAGGTTATTAAAATTTTCAGAGTATGAGGCTGGATTGCCGTAAATGGATATTTGGTTTCGTTTGCGTACTCTGTTCATTCTGCACGGTTGGCAGAATTTTCTGTGCCAATGCAAAGCTGTTGTGATCGCCGAAAAACCCCCCCCCCCACCGAATGTGTCTTGCCGGGTCAATATTTTCCTCTCCGACTTTTGCCGAGTGCGATAGGCATGGCATGGACGTTTAACGTTGGTAAAAATCGAAATGTAATCAACACAACTTTGCATTCCGCCAGATCTAAATTGTACATTTGGAAAAAAAGCGGTTTATTATTCCCGAAGCTGTTTTCAAAATCATTGTGATTCGATAACGGTCGGGCTCCAAGTCGATCATGAACTGTCCGTTGTTGTGTCATTGCGGTTTGCAGAAAGAGACTAACTTAAAAGGTTTACTGTCACCTGTTTCCAATATTGCCACAGTTACCATGGAAAAGAAAATCTAACCAATCACAGATTTTAAGCGGGTGGCCGCTTTTTAAAAACAGCGTCCTCACAGGGGCATTTTGAATACCAAGGAACGCCCTTTTTACCATATATGGGCATATTTAGAATACAGGTGACTGTATAACTTTAAAGAATAGGGAGAGCTTCATTCTTCTCTCCCCGTCTCCCTTGCGTCCCTCACGTTGCCAAGGCGTGTGAAGTGGTGGCTCAAGATCGTACGAGGAGGAGATAGGTGATGTGATGTGATGACCATTATGTAATGATGATAAAATTTTGTAGTTATGTAAGTTTAGAAAAGTATATAACTTTGCAGTGAATGTACACTGACAATTAGAACTTGAGACCTGGAACGTCACTTTACCATCTTGTAATATAGATCTAAAGTGGTGCATCATATCATCTTGGTGTGTCAGCTGTAGTTACTGAAAGGTATATGCAACTCGTATTCCCCTAGTTACGAGCGCGACGTATGTATCTCACCGTGACGAGTAAAACTATCCCCTGCGATTTCGAGTAAAGTCAATATATCGCCTTTCCCTGTGTCGTATCAGCATAAGCGTCGTGTCGTTTGCATGTTGCATCGGACACGGGACGAAGTCTTGCGTCTGACGGACGCAGCAAAAAATTACACCCTAGCTGACACAAAACAGGAACAAGCGATATTAGATAATAACTGATTTATCATATACACATTGCCCAGAATTTCACAAAAGTTCTGAATTCACGTTTATTCCGCCATGCGATATCGAAGTATCATTAATTCATAAACTATACATTTAAAATGAAGTAAACAAAATTTCCACGTCTCACTGAACACCATAGAGATGATCACAAGGCTTAAAAATTACACCATGAATGATTTATGATCCAGTATCATGCGACAATCGTAATCAAAGCCAAACTCTCCCCGCTTCAATATCCTCCCGATTTCGCGTATATATATATATATATATATATATATATATATATATTATATATATATATATATATATATATATATATATATATATATAACCGAAGTATACAGTGGTCCTCGTGGGAATTACAGTGCTCGATGCTAAAACAGAGCGTTATAAATAATTACACAAAATTACTTCAAGTACAAAGTAATGATATATGTTACTTAAGTTTCATGCATCCTGCAATCATCAGACAGGATGAAACTTGAGTAACAGACCATTATTTCTTTGTACTTGAAGTAAGTTTGTGTAATTATATATATATATATATATATATTATATATATATATATATATATATATATATATATATATATATATATATATATCACATATGTATCATCGAGGAAATCTATGACGTTCATGTTTAGAATACTGTGGGTATATTTGCATTTGTCCATCAAAGAAGTGTTCAGCTCGAAGCCATTTGAATAAGACACAACAGCTGTGACCTATTGGCTTTGTGTAAATTTGACAACGTTTACACAGTACAAGCGGATAAAGTAAAGCCTGTTCGCTGCAGGCGTAAGTAGAGGAAATTGCTACAGTCACTATGTTTCTGCTTGGTGTTTTTTTTTTTTTTTGTCGTCTGGGCGCTTCTGGCAACGTTAGGTATTTCCGTGTCTACCCGCGTCAGCTGCCGAAGAAACTGAGTTACAGTCGGTGTCCAATTGATTACCGCGAAATTGATGACAATCATGGCATTTCCGTCGCGATGGAATGTATAAGAGTGTGAATTGGCTACGAATGAAATGAGGTGACAATTGGATAAGAATTTGGGCGCGGGAGTATTTTATATCGGAACGATACAGGTATAACGATATATACGCCGTGTGATTATTGACAAGTTTGAATCAAAATATCATCTTACGATGTTTTTTGCATAGAACTCTCCTGAGCATATATGTAAACCTTCATAAGAGAAGATTCTTTAGCGAAGATACAATATTTCATATTAAAAACTTGATGGTTTACGCTGATATCTGTCACTGCTGACGAGATTATGTCGCTAAATCGGAGCATCTTCGGAGAGAGTCATAGAGAAGTTCTTTGAATTACTCTCAATTTCTTTGATAAAGCATGCTGGCAGCCATTATCGAGCCTGCTCTCCAAGCATTACGGAAAATTGAACACCTTCTTGCGAAAGCTGAATGGCGCTTTTGTAGTGCCGCGCTGATAAGAGCTTTAAAACGAACGACCGTTATCCACGATTCTGCGCGTGACCTGCGCACACAACAGTTTTGTTTCCTATACTCCCGGGGCTATTAGTTTTTTTTTTTTTTTCTTTTTTAATTGGTTACATTTTATTCGATTCTTTTCATAGACAAAGATAATTTACAGTTCTAAATAGCCATGGTAACAGAAAAAGACCTTGAAAATATTAAATCACAAAATAGGGAAATCGACAGTGTCAAAAAGACAAGAGAAAAATCTGAGCATTACATGGATTTTATGAAGTTGCTAATGTCTTTTTTCTTATCTTTCAGTATATATCTTAAGATTGACATTTCATCTATTAGATACCTTTCAATAAGACTGATTTCTGTCAATCTTGCTTTATAAACCACAAATGTTGCTACCATCAAAAATAAATTTAACATTTCGAATTTTTGCTGCTTAAGCATGTATCCAAATATAATGTGTCTCCATCTAATTACAATGTTGATCCCATAAATCTGATTTATAACAGTGTTAAATTTGTTCCAAAAAGATTTCAGCAGAGTACAATCAAAAAGAAAGTGTTCGCTGTTTTCAACTTGATTGCAATGTTCGCAATTGGGAGATTTAACTTTTTTCCATTTGAACAGATTTTGTTTATTTGGTATTTTATTATGAATCAAGAATATAATAAATTGTGCAATTTTTTTAACAATAGGCCTCTTAATTTTTGTCTCCCATATGATGTTCCAACTCACATCATCTTGGTCAATTTCATTCCAAATATGTGGAGCATAGGATGTCACTGTCTTCATATTTGTAAAATTCCAATAAAAATCTTTGCATGTAAACTCAAAAATATCTTTAAACTTTTCATTACAACCTTTTTTAAGAATACAAGGTGTTGATTTTTTCACCTTAATTTGTGATTCTACACTTTTCATGACTTCCATCCATTTTGAGGTATAACACTTTTAAGAACTTTGTATTGAACAATCCAATTTCTTTGTTTTTCAGTATTCAACAAGTCGATTTTCAGTAATGAAAGAACCATTATTAAATACATCAGCAATATGAATTATACCCGAGTTAATCCACTCTTTAAAAACAAAGCCTTATTACGACCTTTTACAAAATGATTGCCCCATATAACCTCGCTACCAACACTACTGGCTCTTGTAATATCTGGTGTATTTTTACCCTTTATTTCATACCAAAATTGTAATATTTCTCTGTAGAAGGGTGGAAGGTTGCTTTTCATAAAATGCACCACCGCTTTATCTGCGTTAAATGTAAACACTAAAGGGATGTTACCAAACTTGTCAAACCAGTATCTCGGTAAAACTTTCCAAGTTGTGATCGTTTCGTTACATAATCTTGATACCCATGCGCATTTCAGAGCTTTGAAATGAGCCTCCACATCAATCATTTGCAATCCACCGTTATTTATTTTTTGAATGACAACATTTCTGTTCACTTTACCTTTTTTACCATTCCATAAAAAATTATAGAAAATAGTATTTAATCTTGTTATTATACTAGGAGGTACTTCCTTCATTGAAGCAACGTATGAAATCTTTGAAATTGCAAGACATTTTAAAACAGTTATTTTTCCAAAAATTGATAGATATCTACTTTTCCAAGCATTCAACATTCTTTCAATTTTGTCTATTTTGATTTCCCAGTTTAATTTATCTATTTCATGCTTTGAATAACCAAAATAAATTCCAAGTGCCTTGATAGGCTTGTCTGGCCATGATATGTACCCTAAGTTTGTATTTTTCCGCCAATTACCAAGTTTAAGACCTTCTGTTTTACCTCTATTAAGTCTTAGCCCAGAGAACATTCCGTACTCATCTATTATATTCAGGAGTCTTGTTAAAGATTTTTGCTTTGTGATATAGACTTGCATGTCATCTGCCATTTGAGTTATTTTAATTTCATTGTGTTTCAATCGATTACCAATATTTACCCCGTGTATTTCTTGATCTGATCTAATTTTAACAGCCAGTATTTCCACTACTAGTAAAAATAAAAGAGCAGAAAGGGACATCCTTGACGTACCCCTCTTCCAATTTTATGTTATCTGAAAGCCATCCGTTGTTAATGATAGAACTTTTCGCATCACAATATATTGTTCTGATCCACTTAATGAAGGACTCTCCAAAATTGAATTTTTTCAGTACTGCTAACAGAAATGGATGTTCAACAGAGTCAAAAGCTTTATAAAAATCTAAAAAATAACTGCCCCGTTTAAATTCTGAGATTTTGAATATGTTATCACATCTTCTATAGTTCTTACATTTTGGCCAATATATCTTCCTTTTATATAGCCTACTTGATCTTCATCAATTATTTTCGGAATATGCTTTTTCATTCTTTCTGCTAACACTGTCGACAATATTTTATAATCGTGATTTAAAGGGAGATTGGTCTCCAATTTTGTAGGTCGACTCGAGTCCTTTTTTGTACAATAAACTAATAATACCTTTTTTCTGTGACTCAGCCAAATGTTCTTTTTTGTAACTTTCATTAAATGCATCAACAACAATTTGCTTCAAATCTCCCCAAAACGCACGATAAAATTCTATTGGTAAACCATCACCACCTGGTGCTTGTGTTTTCATTTTTGCAATAGCTGCTGTGCATTCACTTTCCAAAATTGGACCCTCGCATTGCTTTGCATCATCATTGTTTAATTTACACTTCAATTCAATGGAATTTAAATATTGTAATAATACTGTCTTGTCAACATTTGATGAAGTGTATAATGTGTCATAGAAATCTCTTTCAGCATTTAAAATCTCTTTTTCCTTAGTTATCACCTGACCATTTATGACCAGCTTGTTTATTTGCTTTCTATGATAGTTTTTCTTTTCTAATCCTAAAAAGTATTTAGTATTCCTTTCTCCCTCTTCATAATATTTCACTCGTGATCTAACTTGTGAACCTCTTAACTTATTAACATATATTTTATTCAGCTCGGTTTTTAAATCGCTATATCTTGCTTTTAACTCTTCGTTTAACCTCTCACCTTCGTTTAGTTTACTTTCTATATCTTTAATTTTATTCTGTAGAAGTTTTTCTTTATTTCTTTTAATGCGTGCTTTTTCTTTCGCATAACGAATTGACTTTTCTCTAACTCGAACCTTAACTAAATCCAGAATTATTCTTGAGTCTTCTATGTCTTTAAAATCCTCTACAGTCTTTTCTATTTCATTTTTGATCAAAACTCGATATTCATCTTCTTTAAGAAGGTTGGTGTTGAGTTTCCAATACCCAGGGCCTCTACGTTGTTTAGTATTATTTATTTTGAGTGAAATTGCATTGTGGTCTGTTTTAATTGCTGGACGAATATCGGAACAAATGATATTAGTCAGAATATGGGATGATATTAGCCAGAAATCTATCCTGCTTGCTATACCAAGTGATATCTGTCTCCATGTAAACTGATTTTTTGTTGGGTTCAACTCTCTCCACACATCAGTGAGTTTGAAAACTTTCATCAGATTCTGTAATTTCCTAGGTTGATGGAGATGACATTTGGAACCTAATTTATCTAAATCTGGATTCAGAATTGAATTAAAGTCACCACCTAAGAATAAATTGTTTTCAATATTAACATTCTTGCTGATCCAAGATTTTAAATTTGTATAAAACTGTTTCCTATGCTTTGGTACATTTGGAGCATAAATGTTGACCATTGTGTAACTTATATCGTCAAAATCAAGATGAATAAGAATTTTTCTTCCATCTGTACATGTCTTAATTTTTGACACAGAACATTCCAACTTGTCACTCATCAAAATGCTTACGCCTTTACCATGATTTGACCCGAATCAGATTTAACAAATTTATCGACAATATCGTTATCCCAATATGTTTCTTGCAAAAATATCACATTGGCTTTTTGATCTTTCAACCACCTAAAAATTTGTAAACGCTTCTGCCGGTTTCTTAAGCCTCTAACATTTAGGCTTATTAGTGATTATACTATGGTGCGGTGTTTTTTTTTGCAGCAACATTTACACTCAAGAAAAAATTATTTTTTTCTGATCATGACTTATTTTTTACAATTGGGACTACGACGGGCGTTTCTGAAATATTTTTAGTTCGCGTCAGTCAATCTGCCTGCCAAACATATCAAACAATTAATTTTCATGCGTTGTATTGAATTCAGTATATTTGAATCCTGGGCAAACAGGCAGTTTGCAAAAGCACACGGTCTTGTCACTTTCATACTTGATTTTCTCCCATTGCCGATCTCCGCAGCTCAGAAGCTGGAGAAAGCGTTTACGCCGAGGCTTTGGATTGACTCCCGCGTCGACCATAAAACAACCGTTTTGTAGCCTTATCGAAAACAATTAGTTTTGACTAATCAGGGGGGAGTGGTAGGTACTTGTGAAATACTTTACATATGTTGGTCTTCTAACAAGTGTGTGTCATCTAGGTAATTTGAACATGATCATCAGTCGACCGTGCTACAATCTCCATAAGTGTTGTAGTCACGTGACTGCTCAGACTACTCATTTGCATACTCGAAGTGGAGAACACCAATGGCAACACATTGCAATCATTAATTTGATATAG
This sequence comes from Ptychodera flava, assembly GCF_041260155.1. Taxonomy (NCBI): domain Eukaryota; kingdom Metazoa; phylum Hemichordata; class Enteropneusta; family Ptychoderidae; genus Ptychodera; species Ptychodera flava. The sequence continues at coordinate 34,794,391 of NC_091930.1, forward strand.
TCATTACTGTCTTTGGTTGGCGTCATAAGAGGTAAAGGGATAACATCCGCAGAAAAAGGGACTCGGCTCATCACCTATGTTTCAAAATAATGCGGTCATCGCCTTATGACGGACCGATTAAATGGATCATGTCACTACTTATGTTAACCAATCGGTGATTTCCTCTTGCGGACTACGCAAGATAGTATGCCGCCAAAACTATACATTAAATGCCGATATTGCAGTTACAACGGTAAATTTTATTGACATGCACGCATTGCCATATATATATATATATATATATATATATATATATATATATATATATATATATATATATATATATATATATATATATTTGCGACTTTGCGACTTATTAACCTCAATAAATATTCATTTAAAGCCCCACAATCTGTATTTTTACCATTATTTTTATGATAAGTTTGTGAGAATGTACTAATTTAGGTGTGTGTATACACCTATTATTAACAATCCTCTTGGACTGTACATGCGATTTTGAATAAGATAAAGATTACACTGTGATTAGATGTTTGCCCAAACAGAAAAGCAAAAACCTTGGATACTGTGCATATCAGCACTGAAATCTTCACATAAACAACACCAAGTAGTCCAATGCAATGCATAAGGGTGAGTGTTTTCAACTATGGCACTGTATGTTTTGTTTCCTATTGAATACTGTCAATTTTTGAGAATGGCAGGAAATCAAAAGGACGTTAAAGAATTTAGTCAAGACTGTCAAATGTTTCACAAAGGAACCGTTTCCTAAACACATATCCTTTCAGAGGGCAGAATTCAAAGAAAACCGTGAGGGAATAGGAAGATATTTATAGGTCAACAAATTCTATAAGTTACATATAGTGGAGCTTGAATGATGAGTTATCCTCTAAAAATACCACTAACAAAACGAGAGAAGTGGCAAGGAAAGTATACTAACTGATTATTACCGCAGTGAGTTGAATATGTGGTTTCTTGTTTGCCGAACCACTCTAAAATATAACAAGCAAGCGTTTCCTAACTATGGATTCAAGAAAGGGGCGTAAATTTTGGTTATTTTCACTATATTTAGTGCTCTACAATCTAATGAATAGTGGTGACAATTTGCCCTCCTGGCGCGGGGAAAATTGTCACCTACTCTCGCGCACATAAACCCATGTATTCAGGCAATAATATTAATATTACCTGTATCAATTAGTCCACTGCATTTAAGAAAATATTGTTATAATTATATCAAATATCATCGATCTGTGATAATTATGCAATTATATATTTGTCATTTTACAGGAACAAAGACCAAGCTTAAGGTTCCAAGACAAGAAATTGACCTTTTTAAGCTAACAATTCTCCAGTGGTTAATAAGCTCAGAACCCCCGTAAATTATATATTTTCGAAAAGCCTAGATATAGGGGAACATTTTTGTTACCATAGTGTCACCATTATTTACATAACTATCACGTGACAGGTAATTTGCATAACCTTTCAAAAATCGGTTTTCCCTATGTTTTGTTTCAATGCTTTGAGATATGTGGCTGAAATTTGTGTGAGTGCAAGCTGTTCTAAGGATCTTCCAAAGTGTGTCTCAGAATTTTTTTAAACTTCTGAAACAATTTTTATGCCAGAAAAACTTCCAGAGCGGTGAATTTAACCCTAGTTGATTTCTTTAAAATTGTGCTAAAATAAAAACTAAGCAAGATATAAAAAATCTGAGACACACTTTTGAAGAGCGTTGTAACAGCTTGCTTCCAGCAAGTTTGACTCAGATATTTTGAAGTGTTGAGACAAAACATAGGGAAAACAGATTTTTGAAAGGTTATGCAAATTACCTGTCATGTGATAGTTATGTAAACATGGTGACACTGTGGTTACCAAAATCTTCCCCAATATCTACGCTTTCAGAAATGTATAATGTACAGGGGTTCTGAGCTTATTAACCACCAGAGAATTGTTAGATTAAAAAGGTCAATTTCTTGTCTTGGAACCTTAAGCTCACACACTGAGAGAGCAGTTTCTTGTAGAAGGAGCGAAACACGTCATGCTGTATTCATGAATTCTGTCAAAAAATTGAAAGGCAAGGCGCAAGGGCATCAACCGACCATGTAATTGGGAGAAATCATAATCATTTGCCCCACACACGTTCATCTGTACAACACATTTTACGAACTTCTCCTTAACTTCATTCTATCACTGCTCACGCACTTTTCGCGCACGAGTGAACAGCAAGGCGCATGTCAGCTGGTTTTTCGGCTCTGCTCATAATGGCGGGAAAAGACTCGCAATTCTATCGGGTTAACAGGGGTCTATCTGGAGTGATTGACAGCTGTCCAGGACAATTAGCTAAGTGGTGATGATCTAATTGGTGATGCGTCCACTCGCTCACTGGCTGTATGAACGCCAACAAGGGTGCTGATATCAAAACTGGAAAATACATTTCCATGAGCGTGTGCTATTGTAGAGGCATCAACAGAAAGAGTTGCGTGTCTGACTAATTTACCTTAATACCACACTCTCTCCTTTTTTTGCTGAAATCGACGCGTGATACTCGTATTACTGTGTCACACTTCATGACCACTGATGAATGAGGGAATCAGCTCCTTCTGCAACCGTAAATCATGTACCGCAAAGGTTGCGAGTCGTAAAAGAGTAGCATCATTAACGAGAACGAGGTCGCGCGGCGGGGTTAGTCAGCCTCGGTTCGAAAATGGCACGGTACAGCTGACGTGACTGAGGTGTGGTGAATTGAATGTAAATCATCTGAACGACGAAGAGGATTTGTCAAGCATGAGCATAAATTAATTGAAAACTTACGTAAACTAGAATAACATAAAAAAGGAAGATTTGATGGAAAACTATTTTTCGAACGAATTTTTTGCTGTCTTTCAGTGGTACCACATTATGGTAGTTGAAATAGCTAGAAATAACAAACGCACGAATAATTCTGACGTACAATTTGAAATCCACGAGACATAGGAAAGCTTGAGGCATTAAAGATGACCTGGTAAGTGAATTATATGTATACATGTACATACATACTTACATAAATACTTATATGAACACATACGTACAAACGTACGTGCGTATATACATACCTACCTACCTACCTACCTACCATACTACCTACCTACCTACCTACCTACCTACCTACCTACCTACCTACCTACCTACCTACCTACCTACCTAAATACCTACATAAATACATACATACATATACATACATACATACATACATACATACATACATACATACATACATACATACATACATACATACATACATACATACATACATACATACATACATACATACATACATACATACATACATACATACATACATACATACATACATACATACATACATACATACATACATACATACATACATACATACATACATACATACATACATACATACATACATACATACATACATACATACATACATACATACATACATACATACATACATACATACATACATACATACATACATACATACATACATACATACATACATACATACATACATACATACATACATACATACATACATACATACATACATACATACATACATACATACATACATACATACATACATACATACATACATACATACATACATACATACATACATACATACATACATACATACATACATACATACATACATACATACATACATACATACATACATACATACATACATACATACATACATACATACATACATACATACATACATACATACATACATACATACATACATACATACATACATACATACATAAACAAAATTATTCACATACATATATATTCTAAAGGTAAAAGAGTTTCCTGTGTTAATTACTAAACCGAGTCACTGGAAAATGGTTATTCAACGTCTCTTAACGATAAGTTATGAAAGATAAACACCTGCTGATCTCATCGAGCTTTTTCTGTATATAGTTATCAGTATCAAATTTTGATTAAATAAATAAAATATAAAAGAATAATATTCTAATGGTGCATCTAAAATAGCTTTTATAACAATAAATTTCATCTGATTGTGACGTTAAATGACGCAGTAAAAGTCAAATGAATGCCATTTTTAAGAGATTGGTGGGCGTACTTTTGCATCTTTCGGGCTTTTATTGTCACGGATACGGATGATCTAGTTCAACCAACCTACATACTCGCCGTCTCAATGCTAATTATAGTTGTAGGGGACACGTCCATCTACAACTTCGAATGACGCAACAGAGCCTGACGAGTCGAAAGAAAAACACCTTGTTTAGGTATTGCAACCACGAAAATGAAGGTTATAATAAAAGGACAGCATTTTTTGCGCATGTTCAGAATAAAAAGGAGTCTAACATTTCCTCAATTCCACAATCAATGACAAAGAAAACGTACTATTCGCCAAAAAATTAAAATTCAGTAGATACAGGAGGACAGAATTGTAAACAATACAATGAAAGACTCAAAATGACTGATGCATCTCATTCTGTTCTCTAGCGTAACCACACTAACACTTTAACATGATCACACAAACGTCTGCTAATCTAACGTGTGCTATTCCATTTCATCGTGCGTTTCAGTAGATAAAGTTGAATCGATTAAAATAACTCAAATTTTAAACAAATTGATCCCACCTGACTGACTAATATATATATATATATATATAATATATATAAATATATATATATATATATATATATATATATATATATATATATATATATATATATATATATATATATATATATATACAAAATGTATACAATGTGCCCTCCCGGTTATCAGCATAATGGCTTTATGGCAACCTCTGAACTTGGGCACAGAGAGTACGGTTTATACACAAAATGTATACAATGTGCCCTCCCGGTTATCACCATAATGGCTTTATGGCAACCTCTGAACTTGGGCACAGAGAGTACGGTTAATACACAAAATGTATACAATGTGCATACATACATACATATATATATATATATATATATATATATATATATATATATATATATATATATATATGTATGTATGTATGTATGTATGTATGTATGTATGTATGTATGTATGATAAACTAGTTTTGGCAGGTGTAATATATTTATATATTTCCATAGGAAGGTGATGCATTCAATAAACGTAATTTACAATAACCATCTCTATCATAAATTTTCAAATAGCCAAGATTTATATCTTTAACTCGAATAGTCGTAATTTACTCTCTCTTTTTTCTGACCTGTGAACTTAAGACTATACGTGTCTTTTATACCAAACGATAAAGCTCATGGGATTTTTCGCGTGAAGGACACTATTTTTTCCCGACTGAAATTGGTGCACATGTTGTATTTTCGCGCGAGATTTACAATTATTGAGCTCCTTTTTAAACAACCCTCATCGCCACCAAAACTAAACGGGATCCACGTCAATCCTAAGCGTAGAATGGACACTCTAAATCTGGTGATTTGTACGGCCGGTACTGACAATTTATTCCTACTGGCTACCGAATTTGACAGAACACACCAATCACTTTCACGCCCACCATAAGCGTTGCTATGGTGATAGGAATTGATGAGTCATCGAGTTCCTTTCAAGAGACGACAGCCAGAATGATTGATTCGCGGCAATTATTGATCATCGTTTTAATTTTCGATAAATCACCAGACCAAGAAGATTAAACGATGTTAATATTTCAAATTTCAATATTAATTTTGCTCGAAACTCTATTGATTGTATTGATTAGAGACTTAACCTTTTTCAACCTTTATTTACAAAGCAAGGCAAGAGACAAGCTGTATCCGCAGTACTGAAAATGTACACGTCACACAGTGATATTTACATATAATCACATGGTATTTTTCTCTGTTTGACGTCATCGTATAAGAGTGTTTTTCGCGGAGCCGTACAACTTCGAGCCGAAGGCGAAGCCGTAGAACTTCGAGCCGAGGACGAGAAGTTGTGCGGCTCCGTGAAAAACACAAGCATACGATGACGTCAAACAGAGAAAAATACCATGGGATTATATATTTATCACATGAACAGTCTTCTTATTTTTCTTTTGACATAGATGGATCAAAATTATTGTCACAAATTGCATGAATTTCGTCACAATTTGTGTTTTACTTACGCGGACTACTTTCATTTAATGAGTAAAGCAGCCCGTCACCCAGGAGATACTTTCATTCATAAATCCCAAAAAGCTGAAATTTTGATACATCGAATGGTATCTACACCAACCAGACATACAGATTCGGTCACATGAACTTGTCAATCATTGTCTCGCGCCATACTGATGCCAAGGAAAGTCGGCCATCGGCGGACATAGCTTCACCATGCTAGCGACGGATAGCCATAGTATTCAGAGTTATGTAGACTATTTGCAAATTAGATTTATGAAGTAACGTAATTCTCATTCTCAGAGATGCCGTGGCTTTTGAAAATATCACACAAGTTTACGACCTTGGCGAGCGCGAAAGATTCCGTTCGATGACACACAGGGTGTGTACCTCAGTGCATGTCTCTACCGGTGTCAACTCGTCAATCCCGATCTCGGTCGTCAATGTTTTCGTCTTACGGACTTTGATGTTTGCAGTAACACATATCTCGCCCGTGGATACATCCTAATTTTGTTACTTGACGGAAACTATGTTTTGAGTGTTGTCTGAGTCAACTTTCGAAGTACATCGGATTCCACAGCGCTGCACACAGCTGCACAGCTCGACAGCTTATGTCTTCGCTACTGCCTTACGCCACTGAAAGTTTGATTCTGAGCGTGAATTTACGGAATTGTTTGTGTGATACAGGAAATTTATCGTTGTTAGTCGAATGACTTTATGTTTGTGCCTCCTAGGTCGCTTTCCCGAAGATTATACTGTACGCATTTATTCAGTTGAACTTAATTTAAGGTGTAGGTTTCGGTTTTATCGCAACCGGGATCACCAGGTACAACGTCCACATTGAGCCTGTACGATTCGACTAGAGCCACGACGTCACTGAGCGATAAGACGATCGACGGTATCTCATAGTTTTAGCGACTCGAACTGTTTCTATGTCTGGATTTATCGGGTCACCTTTTTATAAAATTGTCGTGAGAGCTAGCACGGCATCGATCACAACAAATCGGTCAGTTTCGCGGCGCCTGCATGAATGAACGGTACCATGCACGAAAAAAATTCCGGCTGATGACGTACAACAGAGGTAATTCGGATTTCTTATCCGTCCTGCTCTTCGTCACACAGGTGGAAATTCGGGCCAGTTCATGTGATAAATATATTTACGACGTCTATATGTACGGACAAAGATACCTACCTACCTACATACATACATACCTACCTACCTACCTACCTACCTACCTACCTACCTACCTACCTACCTACCTACCTACCTACCTACCTACCTACCTACCTACCTACCTACCTACCTACCTACCTACCTACCTACCTACCTACCTACCTACCTACCTACCTACCTACCTACCTACCTACCTACCTACCTACCTACCTACCTACCTACCTACCTACCTACCTACCTACATACATACATACATACATACATACATACATACATACATACATACATACATACATACATACATACATACATACATACATACATACATACATACATACATACATACATACATACATACATACATACATACATCATACATACATACATACATACATACATACATACATACATACATACATACATACATACATACATACATACATACATACATACATACATACATACATACATACATACATACATACATACATACATACATACATACATACATACATACATACATACATACATACATACATACATACATACATACATACATACATACATACATACATACATACATACATACATACATACATACATACATACATACATACATACATACATACATACATACATACATACATACATACATACATACAATCTGGTAATTACACGTCTTCTGCATTAAGCGCGCAATGGTATGTATATTCGCGGAGGAAAAGACACACGGGCCCTTTCGGATGGCATCGTACGGACAATCAGCTGAAAGCCCCCATCCACTTGGAATATGTCGTTTTCGTTTCGCTGAAGAAATTTTCGCACTGGTTGAAAAAATGAAAACACAAAGACGATATGATGCACTTAATAGCCATTAGAAATAATGTTAACACTGAAATCATCCCGCCGAAGATATAATCGGCAAACCTAGATATTGCAATGTTCAATGATTCCATACGGGTATGAGGATATTTTCATTGTTTTCTAACGGTTCAATAACAAAACAATGACAACGAATCCAATATTTGTGTTTACGATTCAGTTTGTATTGAGCACAGGCGACAGATGGCGTGATGACGATTCTGACGTCATCCGCATCGAGTGAAACAATAACAGGCTACTGTGTTATAGCTGCAGCATTTCATGTGTGTCCAAATATCAGAGTATTATGCCATCGTTACAATAACCAGTGCGATCGATTGGCAGGACGAAACATTATTAAAAGTTGCTGCTTCTCACTTATTAGTGGTAAAAAACAGTCGCCGCCTTCTAAATCAAAAGTGAAATAACTGCCATTGAGTTGGCAACATATTGTCTCCGATATGATTTAACATTTCCTAGAATTATACTCAAATGATATTTTTACCATATGCTGCGCTGTGGCAAACATCATTAAGACCATAAATGTGTTGCTTGAAAAGATGGCATAAATATAATAAAGAGAAATAAATTTGCTTTGAGACTTATTATTATGAGCATAAATCAAAATTAAACAAGCGTTATCTCTTAGATACAGCACAGCTTAGATTTTTTCATTTTCTTTAGGTTAATATGTCTGAAAGACAGCTCTACATATATGGCTTTTGAATTTTTCCAGGCAATAAGTTGCTCTTTTTTTTTTTTCTTTCAACATTTTTTTTCATTATCTATTTTTATTTTTCAAAAATAAGTAAGTGCCACGACATAAATCACAAACTATTTTTCAGGTTACAAGCCGTTAAATCATCGGTACTTCTTTTTTACTTTGATCGATAAAGTAAGGATTCATGAGCGTTATGTGATAAATTTGAAAAAATGATGATGATTACATCTATTTATTCATGAAACTTATTTGCATCACTCCATCGTACACAACCACGGTCTGTCTTTCTGATGAGCGAGACAAGGATTTAAATACTTCAAATCATTCAGTACTGTGATTTTACACTCTAAATCATCAACTTCTTTATCTTTCTCAACATATGTATAAATATATGTATATATATATATAAATATATATATGTATATATGTATATATATGTGTGTGTGTGTGTGTATCTATGTATCTATGTATCTATGTATGTCAATAACAATCATATAATAATAATAATAATAATAATAATAATAATAATAATAATAATAATAATAATAATAATAATAATAATAATATGACAGAACCCCATGGCGAGAGAGTGCAAGCGCGCCGTACCAGCGGTATTTGCACGAGTGTTTGCGGGGGATCCGGCGGTCGTGCTTTCACGAGCGCAGCGAGTGAAAGGACAGCCGGATTCAACGCAAACACGAGTGCAAATACCCCAGGTACGGCAAGCTTGCTCGCTCGCCATGGGGTTCTGTTATTATTACATATGTTCCCCCTGTTTATTTTATCGAGAAAACAAAGGAACTAAAAACACAAGCGAACACATTTTAAATAGTTTACGCGACACACATTGAAAGACAAGGATCACGCGCTGTTCTATTCATTTGCATGCAGGTATGGAATAATGTTTTTGGTATTTGCACTGCAGTGCAAATACCGGCAGTACGCGCGCGCTTCGATGCAAGTAAACTGTGGTACATATGTAATAATAATAATATCATAATAATAATAATAATAATAATAATAATAATAATAATAATAATAATAATGATTATTATGATGATAATAATAATAATAATAATAACTTTTTTCAACTTGATAACCTTGGTAAGTATACTCCTTTTTTACAAGGGTAGAGCACAATGAAGAAACATGTACAAAGTAGAAAAACAGGTATAACAACAACATTAAAACGAAAACACATCATCAAGTAAAAGAGTTGGTAAAGGTTTTCATAATATTAATAACTTGCATGATTGAAAACTTTAACACTTCTACAACTTCTTATTGTCCTAGGAAACCCGCTTCATAGTCAAGGAGCAATTTCTCTAAAAGACTGTTTTATTAATTCGGTTTTGGCTAATGGTACTTGTGGAGCTGGATCACGAACAGACCTTAATTATCTTGGACGACCGTACACAGTTATCATATCCCGGATGTATGGAGAAGACAGGCCACAAATTACCTTGTGTGCAAAAACTACCAGGTTGTACTAATAGCAATAAGATGGCAGATAGCACTCTTACAGTGTAAACGTTTCAGTGGATTAGGTACCAATGTCACAATTCAAATCAGTAGTATTGCCCGCTTTAAAAGCCAGTTCAAGAGATAACAACCCCAAATACTAGGAAAATAATAAAAAACAGTCTATCTATCTATCTATCTATCTATCTATCTATCTATCTATCTATCAATCAATCAATCTATCTATCTATCTATCTATCTATCTATCTATCTATCTATCTATCTATCTATCTATCTATCTATCTATCTATCTATCTATCTATCTATCTATCTATCTATCTATCTATCTATCTATCTATCTATCTATCTATCTATCTATCTATCTATCTATCTATCTATCTATCTATCTATCTATCTATCTATCTATCTATCTATCTATCTATCTATCTATCTATCTATCTATCTATCTATCACATATGCTTATCATGTATGTAGATAGGTATATAGTTATGCACATTAAGTATTTGAAAGAACGTAGTTTCGCTAGTCGACATATAGCTGCGGATAGGAAGGCAGGCAGGAACCCTGATATATGTTTACGTATACGTGTAGGTATTAGGTAGGTACGTTGGTGCATACGTTGACCTGTCTGCCAGCTTTCTTGTCTTTGGTCTAGTTCATATGTAGGTTAGATATATTGGTAGGTATTGGGAGGATATTTAGGTAGGTTCGAGGGTAGGTTGGTAGGTAGAAAGAAAGAAAGAAAGAAAGAAGAAAGAAAGAAAGAAAGAAAGAAAGAAAGAAAGAAAGAAAGAAAGAAAGAAAGAAAGAAAGAAAGAAAGAAACAAGAAATAAATAAAGAAAGAAACAAAGAAAGAAACAGAGAAAGAAACAAAGAAAGAAGGAAGAGCTTGTCACTCCACTCGTAGACAGAGATGATACAACAGATATACAGCAAGTAATGGATTGTGGACGGATCGACTCCATTTCTCCAACCCTTGAACACTTTCTTGAATATTACATGGTGTGTATTTATCGAAACGATCCGGGTCCTATATTTGGATTAAATGTAGGCTGTTTTATCAATTGATTAAAAGTTTTTCATGCCTCCGAGCTCTGATATGTTTCGATTATCGGTCAAACCTGACCTAATGAACACAGGCCTGCCTTGCCTGCCCCGAAGCAATTGAATGCTAGCAATATTACTAATAAAGTATTCTCCAAGTGTACTCTGTCCCACTTAGGCCATTTCGTAAATGACTGCCCTAGGGAAGAAAATGACAGCAGGATTCTTATTGTTTGAAACTAGTAAAAGAAACAACCCAGGCGACAAGTTTGGCAAAACACGCAAAACGTTAATCTATCGAACGCTGTAAGATTAAGTTGCCTGTATAAAGTTGCCGCCAAAGGGCCAATGCAACAACAGCATTGCGGGGTTTACTTTCTGTTGGGGGAGGAGTGGTGGTGACGTCATTATTATGCACCTCATGTTGAGTATGGATCAGGATTTTCAGGTTGATGGTACGCCGGTCACCGACCATAAGACGGCTCGAAGAGACTAATACTCCATATTGTAATTTTCTAAAACAACATTTAGTATTTGCAAGATCAATAAAGAGTGAAACACATAGGAATAAATAGTCTGTCGCTTTCATTATCCGTATATATTGACACTCTTAGATCCACCTGAATCGTCTTCAGTTCTGCACGAGATTTTGCGAGATCTCCGATGACCGTAATGTTTAGCAGGACATATTCTTGTTCCGCAGAACATACGTTATAAAGTCGACAACGCTGATGGCGGCACAGACGTCTTCAAAATTTCTGTGCAAAGTTAAGTTGTATCACACTTTTATCACGAACTTATACTACGTGACTCCCAACCGACAGGTCATTGAATATCGACCTCTCGTGAGATATCACGAGGAACGGAGAGTTGTTTATTTACATACGACAGCTTCTCGTTATTTCTTCTGCATGCCAAGTCGTTCTCCATTGAATCACAGAGTGAGAGTCTTTTACTGTTCTTTTATGTCATCTTATTCTTTCATACTTTACCCAGGCACAGATATTCGGACTCTCAAATTTCTACAATTTTTTTCGTGACCTACCACTTGTGGGGGCTCATTTTGAAGCTATTTTAGTAAGAACAAAATTTTCTATCTTAGTTTTTCGAAAATCAAAAGTTAAACTTTTTTCTCGGAGGTAACACAGGGATGGCGGCCATTTTGAATGTCAATATCGCAAAACGTGTGGTTATTTGTTTCTGGTTCCAAAACGCTGCACGGTGACCCCTGATTTTATTGATGATTTGGTAAGAGAATGGGCAAGTGTTTCATTGGGCAAATTTTGAACAAAAGCTTACGTTTTTCACTAACACCGCCCATACTACCTTAAAAGTAAGTTACGTATATAACAAACGATTCGACCTCTTTAATTACAGACTGATTCTATTTGGAAATTTTGATCCATTTTGGAAATTTTGCGAATCTTATCCCGCTGAATATAAGAGATATTACCGCTGAGAAATTACAGAACTTGCAATGAGTAAAACGCGGTCTGATATGTGGCTCATTCAATTTTAATTCGACTGATACAATTACTAGTGACAAAGCGACCAATCACTTTATCTGATGACATGCAACCTGCTCTGATTCTCGGCTTCGTTGAAAACCACCGGATTAATCGATCTCTTTTCAGGTTTATTGATAAGCTGCGGCTATTCCATTTACAGCAATAGAACATCGTTGAAAAATTTACCACAGCAAATGCGCGGTACAGATTGCAGTGGAATATTCCAGTAAGGTACATAACGCTTTTGAACCAACGGGCAAATCACTAAAAATGTCGGGCTCATCTCATATCTAACCATCCCAGAGGCCACAAGACTAAATTCCACCGAAAGGATCCTTTGACACTTGTCTTCCCACGTCTATAAAGCTTTAAATTTTCCATACTTCTGCATGTGTCAGACACTAAAGTTGCAGTAGTCACGTTATGGTAGTTTGCGCCTTGAAAGTTAAAGTCCTAAACTTTTGCTCTAACTTTCCGAAAAGGAAATGCGAAATCACGAAAATAATTTGGGGGGCTGTCACCGTTCAAAATTTGACACCAGAGAAACAAATTAAGCAACATTTGCCGACATTTGAAATTCCAAGTGGCCGGCATCCCTGTGTTAACTCTATGAAGAAAAAATTAAATTTTCAATTTTACAACAAATAAAGGGCGGTGATCACTTTATTTTCCCGACCAGCTTCGAAATTAGCCGCCGAAATGGAGGAACAAGAGAGTATTGTAAAAGTTCGAGATTCTGAATTCTTGTCTCTGAGGTGCAATCTACCTTGATTGCGCAGTACACACGAAAACAAGCCATCCTAAGTCCGAACATGTACTTATCTGAAAGAAAATTCAACCTTCATCCGGGACCTTACCTCTTACTCGAAGTCTGCTATAGACATCACACACTTTTTTTCAACATTCGCAGTTTGTTGTTACGTTTGTCGTCGTTTTGTTGATTTCACCTGAAGGTCCAATTTCTTCCATCCTGTCTGTTCATAATTTTTTGAAGCTCGTCCCCCATCGACACACTATCGACGTAGTTCGTGCCTCGAAAATGTAAGCTCTAACTTTCCTTAAGCAAATTTCAATTATTGTCTTTCAAAATGAAGGATAAAAATCAGAGGTCACCATGTAAATTTTGGTACCTAAGAAACAAATTCCCCTATATTTATTTACCGATATTTGAAGTTCAAATGGCCGTCATCCCTATATAATCTCTATGTGCGAAAACAAAATTCCCGACTATCACAAAATTAAGCCGGTTAAAACTTTATTTACTCCTTAAGCTTCAAAATGAGCCCCCTCCCCTCCCACTCCCCCCACAGTGGTATGCCAAAAGAATACTGATACAGTTTGAGAGTCCGAATATATGCCCCCGAGGCATGTTCTAGCTTGATAATACGTGTACATATTGTGACTAGAAGCTTTTTTCAGTTTTGCTCACGTGTTTACAGACGTGAGCATATGTCGCAGCGATGTCTGTCTGTCTGTCTGTCTGTCTGTCTGTCTGTCTGTCCGTCTGCGTGTCTGTCTGTCTGTCTGTTGGTATCTCAAAAACGGCTTATCAGATCAGAATGAAATCTGGTACATATATTCAGTAAGCAATGGCAAGAACTAATTAGTTTTTGGTGGTGTGGCTTGCATACCTTTGATCATTTGCATAATTAATGATTTTAGAAAAAACTGATATACATTGAAAACCACTACACACAATTGGATGAGATTTGCTACAAATGTTGATCACACCAAGATATATCAGCAGTTGGAACCATTAAGGGGTGACATGAAAGATAAATGCTAATTTGCATATTCAATGAACTTTCCTAACTAGGGATATATGTCTGATTTGACTCGATCAAAATTAACCAAACTTGGTATGTATATTAAAGATACTATGATTTAACATTATTGAAAGTCATTAAGCGTTTTAACTTCAGCCAATTCCTAATTTGCATATTTCATGAACTTTGTTAATTAGGGATATATATTTGAAATGACTGGACCAAAGTTGATGAAACTTGCTACATGTATTGAAGCCACTATGATACAAAATTTTTGAAAGTCATTAAGCATTTTTACTTCAGCCAATCCGAATTTGCATTTGCATTGTTGAAACTTGCTGTATACATGAAAGATACTGTGATATAACATTATTGAAAGTCAAAAGACATTTTTACTTCAGCCAAACCTAATTTGAATATTAAATGAATTTTCATAATTAGGGATATTTATCAGAATTGACGAGATCAAAATTGATGAAACTTGCTATGTACATTAAAGACACTATAATACAATATTATTGAAAGTCATTAAGTATTTTCTCCTCAGCCAATTCCTAATTTGCATATTTAATGAGCTTTCCTAATTAGAGATATATATCTGAATTGACTTGACCAAAGTTGACAAAATTTGCTACACATATTGCAGATACCATGATACAACATTATTGACAATCATTAAGCATTTTTACTCAAGCCAATTCCTAATTTACATATTTAATGAACTTTGCTTATTAGGGATATATACCGGGATTTACTTGATCAAAGTTGGCAAAACATGCTATGTACATTGATGATTATACCAGGTACTAGGTTAAAACAATATCGAAAGTCATTTCACATTTTCATGTCAGCTAATTTATAAATTGCATATCTAATGAGCTTTCACAGCTCGGCATATATGGCTTGAAGGCCTTGGCCAACGGTAATTACGCTTGCTATATAAAAGTGGCGATACAATGACAGCAATCAAATAACTTTAATATTTTCATTTCAGCTAATTACATATTTGTATACTTCATGACCTTTTAGAACTAATCGGCGGTGATTATTGTTCATTATGTTGATCATAATAATTTCAATGAAGTTGCAAACATGTGGCAAAGGTTCAAATTTACACATAACTTCAATATATAATGAAACACGTGAGCATTTTCAGTTCATATCATGTTTTTAAATGATCCCTAGCGACAAAATGTGACCATGCCTCAGAATCCGACGTGTCACGGCCATTCCCGATTTGTGCGGACGCGCTCCGGAGTTATTTCAACATTTTGATCGATATTTTCCAAGAGATCACTAGATCAAAACAAGCCAAAGCGCGCGCCTCTACCCTGTGACAAGTCATATGCCTACTTGGCCTTGTACATGTCCGTATACCGCAAGCCAAGATCACAAGAGAGCAAGTGGCGAATGTCCGATTCAGATGGCCATCGAAGTGAATAAATATCTGTGTTTCCTTCAAACTTCGCGATATCAACGAACATCAACCATTTGTGCTGTCGGTTACAAGACGTTACACGGCTACAGTGTACAATTTAATTGAGCAGTTCAAGTTTCAATGACATAACACACAAATCAACAGAAATGTACGTGTATGGTATAATTATAAAGAGGGGATATTCCTGCACTACGGACCATTCTCATGAATTCTCATATCCATGATTTCTTCTCTAGGTTCATTAAGACGAAAACCTTACCAACAACGTGTCACCTGGTCGGATATGACACATTGGATTATAATGGCAAGTTGATCAGACAAGCTTTTACGGGTTTGAAATTGTGGCTCTGCTCACTATACGAATTTTATTTATTTTGTAGTAATTGAAATGAAAAGTGATCCATACGGGACTCGAACCCACATCAGCCTATGTTGTTTTCACCATTATTGTATACCCGCATAGAGAATCGATGTCTAATAAATCGTCGGTGTAAATTAATTCACAACGAAATGTGCATGATCGTAATTGTGGGTCGCATTTATTTACTAATGGATCAGTCGGAATTATTGCGGTCGGTCCTGTCACTTAGATGGGGCTCTTCATTTCATGTGCAAATATAGTGAGTTTTGGCTAAACTCATTACCTAATCTTTCTGCCTAAGGATCCTATGGATTCAACAGGGACTCGCACAGAAGTCACCAACTTAGGAATTGAATCTTCAATCAATCAATCAATCAATCAATCAACTTTATTCATCCTTAAGGGCAATTCAGATTGGCGGACAACACACAAAATATCACAATAACAACAAAACAAGACTAAAACTAAAAAATATGACAACACACAACGACCGTTAAGATACACCATTTAAAAACCGCACAGCGGTAGGAATAAAGGAATTCTTGAGCCGGTTTGTCTTGCAAACTGGACACTTAAAACGTCCTCCCGAAGGAAGCAGTTGGAATTCTGAATTTAAAATATGCTCTGATGAATTTATAATGGAACGTGCTTTCCTCAGACACTGTTGCTTGTAATGAGGATCAGTCATACGAATGATGCAAAGCCAGAGAAGTGTAATTCCGACTGATCCATTCGCTCAGTTGGCAGAGCATCCGAAATGTATTCGGGGGACGTGGGTTCGAGTCCCGCGTGGGTCACTTTTCATTTCATTTACTACGATATTTTACGACTGTCGCTATTCTCAATAATTGGGAACATGACGCGATCTTTTGTAAACCAAAGCAATATAGAGAAAGAGCGCTTGTCAAATCAAAAGTGCGAAGATGTCATGGCATCGGTGTTCAGTGACGCTCGTATTAGTAGTAGGCTAACTTATGAGGAAAACGATGATCAAAAAAATCATTTTCAAAAATAACTGATACTAAAAGTAATGCAAGATAAGTCCTACCATCATAATGTCAGGATACCATAATTACACATACAATAACTATGATTAGAATTAACATCTTTGGATAAGTGATGTTTAATCGTCATTATTCACTTGATGTCGTAATATTAAAACCTATCCATAAAGGTAATATAACGATGTTTTATTTGAAATAGAGTTGGTTTGATATTAATAGTCGGTTCAATGCACAACGATACAGGTCCTTATTTAACAAAAGGGTTAGTATTTTTCATAATTGATCCGATAAACACAAAATTAGCCTAAATGAGAACTGGGGAATGGCATAAAAAATCTCCGCATCGTCCCTTGCAGAGGGGCTCGTTTTCATTCAGCAAATGGGCGCATTGTCTGTTTCGATGGGCTAGATGAAAGTGTCTTTGTCTGTGAACACGCACGCTTCAGTGACGCGCGAGTTCTGTTTATAGCTGGCGAACAAGCCGTTTCACTCAGAACCTTTGTCCGCCTATGTTGTTTTCACTATTGTTGTATGCTCGATGATCCCGATTACAAATTACCCGCATAGAGAATCGATGCCTAATAAATCGTCGGCTTAAATTAACTCACAACGGTATGTGTGTTATCGCAATTGTGGGTCGTATTTATTAAAATTTGACGCATTTTGCATGTTTGTATTCTATACTCGGCAGTTAAAATAATAGCCTTACGCGAGGTATTACCACGCATACTAATATAACTAGGTCGCCCGCATTTCACTGCACATCTCCTGGATTCATCTTTACACGTTAATTCTCTCTCTCTCTCTCTCTCTCTCTCTCTCTCTCTCTCTCTCTCTCTCTCTCTCCTCTCTCTCTCTCTCTCTCTCTCTCATATATATATACTGAGTCCCCCTCACAGACAATTATACAGACAATTATAACGAAGTAAACACAACACGATATCAGGTGATTTGAAGGGCGAATATTACCCTATCATTGTTGAAAAAAACATGCCAACGACTTCATCTTTGATAAATAGGTCATGCGCCATTTGGACATCATCAATGGAAATCCTTAGACTTAATTCACGCCTGTGAACCCACTATCAAATCCATGAAATTAAAACATACCGTGAGGGATGGCGTTGACCCATGCAGCGCTGTTCATATAAACGCATTCTCGACCACGCTGCAGCTATTGCAGAGGGAGTCTTTCAAATGGCGTTCTGGAATTACTGATCTGTCCTTTCCCATTGAATCCTACTCAGGATGCGGATTATGAAGAACGGCCGTACGAGATCAGCGACCGAGCACTTAGCTGAACATCGGAGAGTTGAACACACATGCCGTTGGGGTACTTGCCCGCGCTTCAACAAAATGCAACGTTACTGGCGGAGTGGGCTGTACGTGTGTGACTGTTGTACTGCTGTCTCAAACACGTGACCGCTTCTGGTCATGATAACAAAGGGAGTCATGCATATGCGTTCGACACACCCGCTGCGTTCATCTCTCTGGGGACAGCGCCGCTCGACATCATTAGTATAATTCTGAACGGTGGAGCGTTTCAACGCATGGGTTGGTTATGTTTTCAAATGTGCCAACGATTCGTTTGGTTGGATATAGCCGCACTGCAGGGGTCATTCTCAACATTAGTCTGTCACCTTCGTTGTTATGGTGAGAATCACCTTTCTTTTTCAAACTAGTCGCATTACACGTTTGTTGTCAGCTAAAACGTGGATCACAGCCACAAACGTTGTAATCCCGGAATTCAAAGCGCCCTCTAGGCACCATCACATGAACAAAGGGAAAATATGATCCCTTCATTATCAATTCTTTAATACATTGAGGTAGAGTGTGCTACCGGATTAGATTTTCAAACTCGTCAAATCCCATAATTCTGGCCTTGAGCCTGTACGGTCTCGCTTTCAAAAGACCTGCATACACTGAGGTCGAATGCGCCCCGGGATCAGTTGTGTGGACTCTAAAATTTTACAATTCTTCCTGATCTACAACTTTTGGGGCTCATTTTAAAACTGATGGAGTGAGAATATTTTCACCATCTTAGTTTTTTGAAACTAAAAAAATTCATTTTGCCTACATAGCTACCAAGGGAATGACAGCCATTTTGAATTACAAATATCGGGAAATGTTGGGTAATTTGTATCTGTAGTACCCAACTTTGTACTTGACCCCCGATTTATTTTTGATGTTGTAAGAGAATGCTTCACAGTGTTATATAGGAAAGTTTGATCAAAAGTTTAAGTCTTGCACTTTCGAGACGCGTACTACCTTAGGCTTAAAGGAATTCAGCTTTTCCAATACAGTGTATGTCATTTTGCCTCCGAAACTCATCGAAAGAGATAAACACATTGTGTGATCGACGTAGACGACGAGCTTGGAAATGACAACGCATTCTTAAATCATCGATTCATTCATTACCTGGTCACGGTAACCAGCAAAGGACAAGGCGGCCTAGCCGAACTTTTACCGGAATGTTTGTTGCGCGAGATCTAGCTGATCAATAACAGCCGAAAGGTGGACTGTTTGCTTCTCCAAAACGGCATGAAATATATGTATGTATGTATGTATGTATGTATGTATGTAAGTATGTATGTATGTATGTATGTATGTATGTATGTACGTACGTATGTATGTATGTATGTATGTATGTATGTATGTATGTATGTATGTATGTATGTATGTATGTATGTATGTATGTATGTATGTATGTATGTATGTATGTATGTATGTATGTATGTATGTATGTATGTATGTATGTATGTATGTATGTATGTATGTATGTATGTATGTATGTATGTATGTATGTATGTATGTATCTATGTATGTATGTATAGTATGTATGTATGTATGTATGTATGTATGTATGTATGTATGTATGTATGTATGTATGTATGTATGTATGTATGTATGTATGTATGTATGTATATATATATATATCTATGTATGTATCTATGTATGTATCTATGTATGTATCATGTATGTATGTATCTATTATCTATGTATCTATGTATTTAAAATTCAGTCCCTTCAGTTTATCATAATTAATATTCTTTATAACATTACTGTTGAAATTTTCATAATAAATGTGTGGTTACCGTACCATAATTAATATCTCAATACACGTTGGGAGCTGCGGTTTTCACAGTCTTACATCGCTCAACCTTATGTGTGAAACTTAACACGTCAACTTTCCTCTGATAATTGGTAGACATGTCCTTGTCAAACCCAGGAAAACAATCTTTCTAGTGGTCTCCGTTTGGCCTTTGTAACTGTAAATCAGTTGGGACCCACTATACGCCCTGTTTTTTTCCAACATTATGAGTGAGGCGAGAAAAGTGCCGCGTTACTCTAAGGCGCTATGCAGATGTGCATTGTTGAGAAGGGTTTTCGTCGCTTCGCATCGTATTTTGAGCCCCTGGTGGTGATGACCTTCCGAAGGTCAAATTCAAAAGTCAATAACCGCGGAACCATGGGCGATGATCGCTTTGTATTCACAAGATATGTTGCAAGGTCGTTTTCTGGGGGCCATGTGTGCAAGACAATATCCATTACACCCGATAATACTGAATATGAGAGTCACGTGTGCACTAAAATCTTGTCGTCATGGTGATTTTTGTTTGTTTGTCTTACCTTTCCCTATTAATACCGTTGCAGCATTGTGATCTGGGCGGAGAATGTTTTAGTATTTGTGTAAAATGTAACAAATAATTTCCATTTACATAATTGCATTACGGGACGGGGCGGAAAGACAGGTGAGGTAGCAAAGGTCAAAGGAGCAAACAAACATACAGACAGGTAGGCAGGCAGGCAGACAGATAGGCAGGCAGACAGATAGGCAGACAGACAGATAGACAGACAGAAAGACAGACAGACAGACAGACAGGCAGACAGACAGGCAGACAGACAGGCAGGCAGACAAAGATGTATCATCGTTATTACAACATCGCCTTCTTTCGCCATGCAGCCATGACAGATCAAAGGAGTCGGTTTAATGTTAGATCTGCCAAACTTAACAACAGGATATATTTTTTATCATATCCTGAAGATACGACGCGACCACAATTTCCCAATTTTGGAATATTCATGTATTTTAAAACCTGTGAAGGACATTTAACAACTTCACTGTCGACGCATCGTGGCTATTAAAAATGTCACCGAGACTTCTGAAACAAATATTAAAGGCGTGGAAACGGATATTCCTGGCCACGGAGAAGTGTCGGACCAATATTTTAGACTTGCAAGGACTCACGAGAGTCGTGTCGTCATGACTACATCGTGAACTCCCTCTACGCAGAAGTTTTAGAAATCCACTTGATCTTTTCCAACTCAAAAGCAACCACAATCTGATTAAAATTCGATGTAGAGATGGACCGCTCTATTACGCTATTGTGCTACGGTCTTTTTATTTACAACGGTGCTCCCATCACTACTTAAAAACCGACCGCAATACGATAGCGCAAAAGACAGGCCCATCTCTACGTCTGATTATAATCAATTTGAATCAAGCACAGCATTCATTCGTGTCTTTGACACCAGTGCCAAAGCTGGTGTCGTTGTACAGGCGAGCAATGTTCGCGTTTCGTTTCTTGCATGATATGAGTCGTTTTTATGACGGTCACGGGTGAAGTATACTCTTCGTGAACAGGACAATGAACCCTCACCGTACACTTGACCGCTCCATCTCTGAGAAAAATGAATGCGACATGTCAACAAACACAAAGTAAACCTAGAGATCAACACCGATTAGTAAAGATATGGTAGAGACGGCACATGCTCTGAACTTTATTTTCTCGCATGCCTGTCTGTCTGTCTGTCTGTCTGCCTGTCACTCTGCTGCCTGCCTGTCTGCCTGCCGTTCTGTCCGTCCGTCTGTCTGTAGGTAAGTAGGTTGATATATGTATGTATGTATGTATGTATGTATGTATGTATGTATGTATGTATGTATGTATGTATGTATGTATGTATGTATGTATGTATGTATGTATGTATGTTGTATGTATGTATGTATGTATGTATGTATGTATGTATGTATGTATGTATGTATGTATGTATGTATGTATGTATGTATCTATCTATCTATCTATCTATCTATCTATCTATCTATCTATCTATCTATCTATCTATCTATCTATCTATCTATCTATCTATCTATCTATCTATCTATCTATCTATCTATCTATCTATCTATAGTATCTATCTATCTATGTATCTATGTATGTATCTATGTATCTATCTATGTATCTATGTATGTGGATCAGAGAGATATATGAATTTCGAAATCGATGTGTTGCGAAATGAATCACGCCATCGTGGATGCATGGTATACCTTTCTACAGCGCGTTGTCTGCATCCAGGGACATTGTGAAAAAGTATTAACAACATTCACCACCAGACTACATCGCTTAGACTGAATAATGACGTGTAAATCAAGGAAGATTGATATTTTTGTTTTTTGCCATCGCTTAGTTATTTCATGCAAAGGTTCTTCTCGCAGAAATTGTTTTGAAACTCTTTTTATTATTCTAATCTTGGTATCTGTGAAACTCGTTCACAAAAAGGCAGATGTTCAAAGTGGCGCTGTATCATAATGGTGTACTATTCACTCATTGTCAGCAACCTTTCATCTGTTGTCATGGAAATGTGATAACAGTCACTTCTTTGTTGTGGTGACACAGCTACACGTCGCTCAGCACAATTTGTGATAGAGTTCACGCTCTCGGAGTTTGCGTTTGCTCACCATGGAAACGCGCGGGAACGACGTCCTTCAAACTGCAGAGCTCTGTCAGATATTTCGCAGAGTGCAAGGCCTCCCGTGTTTTTGCCAAATTAGCATAGTGGCCAGCTATTCTTATTCGGATCCTACCCAATAATTTTTATGATGATGAATGCTGAATGAGTATAAATCATCGGACAGAAACACACAATAAGTACGTTTTTCAATCATTCATTCATTTATTTATTAATGAAAGAAAAACACGGCTACTGGTGAAATGTTGATTCAAACGGACGTATAGCTTCAATTTTACACATTTTTCACAATGAAGTGTCCGGTGTCCGCACTTGTAGCCACATTGATATTGACGACTTAAATTCAATTTCTAATAATAATAATACATGCTATATTATTTATTTAGTGTTTACAAAGTGAATGTTAAGCGGCTAAATATGTTTTTCGGGGTAAAGCAAGAAAATGTTGGAAACTACAAAGCAAAAGTGCTGAAAAAGCTCTCATTTTATTCACTTCCTGTAGTAAATGCAGGCCCAATATTTAGGTTTCTCGCTGTACTGCCACACTCTCTATTTTGGCCTCTTTACCGATTCAGGACGTGACAACACAAAGGTTTGACACTGAGCTTGTCGTAAAACAACAAGCTTAATGGAATTTATCGTTTCCTGAAAAGAGGCCAAAATATTGGTGGATTAATATTATACAAAAATACAGTATTACGGCTATTTTAATGAATTCAAAACCAACTTCCAAGTGACAAAGAAGAAGCGGCAATTCGGGCGGGGGTGGGGGGGTGGCAGGGAATAAACTTCCTTTTATTTTGTCTTGCCCAATATTTACCTCGTAAATATTTGACTCTTAAGTGACGTCGGTCGTGTGGGGTCTTGCTGTAAGTGGTGCACAGACGCACCACATGTTCGACGAAGAATTCAAGAAGGCAGCCTCAAGATTATGCATTTTGCAAGGGGAGGGGGTCATACATTGTTTGGTATACTGTAATATCCTTCGAGTAAAGTCATCACAAATATGCCGTTAACTTCTGAACAAAGTGAATATACAAGTAACGTAATTTCGGGTACCGAATAGAAACATGTGACAGATGAAGTTCAAGCCTCGCTAACAAAGTGGAAAGGCAAACATGAAATGTGGCCATGTTAGTTTCGACCTTCATGGTAATATGCATCGACATGATTGAACTATTGCTTGATCATGAGAGGGCATCGCGTTTTTTCATTGGCAAGGAAAATCGTCTAAAATATCGGCATCTTTGAAGCTTTCTTGTGTCATTTCAAAGCGTAGTTTGGCGTTGATGGAACCTTTTCTATGAATTAACTGCCTTGATTGAGTAGACAGTCCCAAAATACTCTACAATGTGCAGAACAGAAACATATGATAAGTGGCGGTAGTACATTTTACAAATTAGTAACGTTTGTCCTATAATAGTACGAACAGTGAGGGCGCTACACCATGTCCGACATAACCCGTCCGCTATGCTGATCGCACAAAAAGTGTATGTAATACGTCAGTATGTATGTCAGTATGTCAATCTGTCTGTCAATCTGTCTGTTTTTGTGTGTTTTTCTGTCTGTCTGTCTGTCTGTATGTATGTATGTCAGTATTCTGTCTGTCTGTCTGTCTGTCTGTCTGTATGTATGTATGTATGTATGTATGTATGTATGTATGTATGTATGTATGTATGTATGTATGTATGTATGTATGTATGTATGTATGTATGTATGTATGTATGTATGTATGTATGTATGCATGCATGCATGCATGCATGCATGCATGCATGCATGTATGTACGTATGTATGTATGTATGTATGTATGTATGTATGTATGTATGTATGTATGTATGTATGTATGTATGTATGTATGTATGTATGTATGTATGTATGTATGTATGTATGTATGTATGTATGTATGTATGTATGTATGTATGTATGTATGTATGTATGTATGTATGTGTGCGTGCGTGCGTGTGTATGTGTGTGTGAGTGAGTGAAGAAGAGTGGAACTACACAATTTAAGTTTGCTCACATTAACCTTTTATGACGGAATTTCAGATTATCCTATGCAATACCCTACTATGCCTATTGGTGGTCATGTAGTTATTATCAAAATGTAATTCATCATCATAAATAGTGTTTGGAGCACACATGCTAATGTTTGCTGTTCAGCGCGCCCTACTTTCTTCGCCTTTTTGATGGTAAATACCAGGTAGCAATATAACTAAACCGTAATCCAACGTACCTAAAATAAGTTCAAAGCAAGAAAGCTACGATTAAACATCAAAGTATAGCAGAAAGAAGTAGCAAGGTGGTGGAGATGACAAAGACCTCTCTTTCATGTGCCTCCGTTAATCTGACTTTTTTGCTAAAAAATCACTTGTTTTCAAGTATTTATTTAATTCTAATTAATTTGTTTACCCAAGATTAAAATATTTGTTGCGTTCACCTGTTAGCGTGTCAAGCAGTCGTAAGTTGCGTGATAAAGAAGTATTAATTTATGCAAATTTATGCAAATCACCTGAATTCTTGGCTTTTTTCCCTTCCAATTTCAAAGTTTCCAAAGAATTTAACTCCACTCTGGCTGGGTCAAATTATGTTTTTTAAAATGTTCTATAATAAAACAACTATTTTGTTTAACAATAAAATTCTTACATGTTGAACAAGAGGCATTTCAATTTTGCTAATCATGATTTTGATCACTTTTTTGAGTGTCAGTCTTTCACCCTTGCCATTTCTGAATAAGGATAGATAATGCAAAAAAAATAGTCGTTTTTTTTCTACATATACTATTCTTTCAATTGAAATATTGCATTACAGAAAATAGTGTCAAGTTTTTGACTTAATTAATTTTTATAATTAATGTTAAATTGAGATTTTTTACCCCAAATATACACCCTATTCATCCTTCGTGTAAGCTACTGCTACTATACTAAACTTTAGAGGGTCTGCTTTTTGAAAATATACAGCATGAGGGGGTTCCCCTTGTCATCTTTGATGAAATATTGCTTTGAAAAATACTGTGATGGCAACGTGCAGCTCCACCTTAAGACCGAGTAGAGAGAGCACAAATCATATTGGCAACGCCATTCAAGGTCACAATCGCTCTACTCGCTGCATCGGACGACCGGGAATATATTTGCACCATCAAAATGCTGTTAATTTTATGTCTAAATAATTTCCACGCCAAATGATGACAAAATCAAACGCTCTCCTTCACAGTGGTCCTGCCTAATGATCCAGTTGAAATGGATGCATCGGCAAATGTGTAAGTGCAGAAAGTTCTGGGCTGCCAGGATTCTGTGGCAGGTTAGGATTGTTTATGGCTCTGGTAATACGTCGTTTTGGGGACATTAGAATATAACACATCCAAAAGAATGGTACAGTCGTGAATATTTCATTTTAAAACGGCAAGGATTCTTTAGGCTGATTACTAATAGCGCTGACGACATCTACAATTCAATTATTATTCATGCAGTAGAGTTGATTATATTATAGTAACTTTGTGTGTCAGGTACGTTGATGCATTATTCTGATTATTTGATGACTCACGTCGGTTTTGGTACAGTGGCAATAAATATACGGGTGCTAAAACGGGCTATTCCCCAGGGATAAGAAGATTAATACCGGGACAAAGCAGGAAAAGTAAGCGTTAAAACTAATTAAATGACTGAATACTGGAAATACTTAAAGCACCACTAGCTGTAACTCTTTGAAATTTGTTGATCTCAAATTATCTTCCTATTCTCTCCTGGTTTACTCTGAATTCTACACTCTGAAGGGATATGGGCTTTTACTGCATTAGGAAACCATTCCTTTGTCAAACATTTGACAAGTAAATTCAATTTTTTACGGTCATTTTGATTTCCCGCCATTTTCAAAAAATGGTAATATTACAAAGGAAACAAGACATACAATGGCTCAGATGAAAATATTCACCGCTATGCATTACATTGGATTACTCTGTGCATTTCAATGATGTCAAGATTTCAGTGCAGATATGCAAATATTTAATCGCAGTGTAATCTTGTTCAAACTTGTACAATCAAGAATTTGTATAATACATTCTCACAAACTTATGTTAGTTTTAAAGTAAAATCATAAAAACAATCCGAAAAGATACAGCTAGTGGGACTTTAATAAACATTCAGAAATTTTGCATTTAGAACAGTTCTGCCTTTGTAAGTATTTGCTTGCGATATGCTATGTGTTAGCATGGTCACTTTTTGTCGTCTGCATAACTTCTATTTCCACAGCCGAATAACGCCCCATATATCCCTCCTGTCAATGGGACCAGGTCTTGGATTATCATTCGACGACGTTGTTACAAGATTTGATTCTATTTTCCGTGTTTGGGTGCCAAAACTATGGACTGGCGGAGATAACAACTTCTGAACGCCAGAATCAGCAGTGTTGGTATAAGATTAAAGCGACTAATTCCTCTAAAGGCGAGTATACGTTCAGTTGGGGTAAAACACTTAATATGGCACTTGTATCACCCCTATTTGTAACAATCAACCCTATTTATAACAAAACTTAATTTTCAAAAAAATTTGCCGTATTTGTTGAAATATTAATAAAATATGCATATTTGTATGTTTGGGGCAATTTTCTTTTTTTTTTCTTGTCAAAACTCATTTTTCCGAAACTGCTTTTGTTACAAATTGGGTTGATTGTTACAAATAGGGGTGACATGTATCACCCCTATTTGTAACAATCAACCCTATTTGTAACAAAATTTAATTTTCAAAGAAACTTGGCCGTATTTGATGAAATCTTGATGAAATATACATATTTATATGTTTGGGGCAATTTTCTTTTTTCCATGTCGAAACTCATTTTTTCCGAAAATACACGTTAGATAAAATTTCATTGTGCAGGTTCCTAGGGATAAGAGCCCTACTCGTAAGATATAATCAAGTCGTGCAGATACATGCCAAAAGTTCGTTTCGGGGCAATTTTCACCAATTTCGGTCAAAAATGTTAAAAATCTTGTTTTCTGACCGAAATCATACTAAACCTATATTGGGTTAACTTTTGTTACAAATTGGGTTGATTGTTATAAATAGGTTGATTGTTACAAATAGGGTTGACATGTCAACCCTATTTGTAACAATCAACCCTATTTGTAACAAAATTTAACCCAATATAGGTTTAGTAAGATTTCGGTCAGAAAACAAGATTTTAAACATTTTTGACCGAAATTGGTGAAAATTGCCCCGAAACAAACTTTTGGCATGTATCTGCACGACTTGATTATATCTTACGAGTAGGCCTCTTATCCCAGGCAACCTGCACAACGAAAGTTAATCTAACAAGCATTTTCGGAAAAAATGAGTTTCGACAAGGAAAAAATAAAATTGCCCCCAAACATACTAATATGTATATTTCATCAAGATTTCATCAAATACAGCCAAGTTTTTTTGAAAATTAGGTTTTGTTACAAATTGGTTAAACTTTGTTACAAATAGGGTTGATTGTTACAAATAGGGTTGATTGTTACAAATAGGGTTGACACGTCAACCCTATTTGTAACAATCAACCCAATTTGTAACAAAAGTTAACCCCATATAGGTTTAGTATGATTTCGGTCAGAAAACAAGATTTTAACATTTTCGACCGAAATTGGTGAAAATTGCCCCGAAACAAACTTTTGGCATGTATCTCCATGACTTGATTGTATCTTACGAGTAGGGCTCTTATCCCTAGGAACCTGCACAACGAAATTTAATCTCACGAGCATTTTCGGAAAAATGAGTTTCAACAAGGAAAACAAAGAAAATTGCCCACGAACATACTAATATGTATTTCAAGATTTCATCAAATACGGCCAAGATTTTTGGAAAATAAGTTTTGTTACAAGTTGGTTAAATTTTGTTACAAATAGGTTGATTGTTACAAATAGGTTGACATGTCACCCCTATTCGCAACAATCAACCCAATTTGTAACGAAAAGCAGTTTCGGAAAAATAAGTTTTGACAAGGAAAAAAAAGAAAATTGCCCCCAAACATACAAATATGCATATTTTATTAATATTTCAACAAATACGGCAAAGTTATTTTGAAATTAAGTTTTGTTTCAAAAAGGGTTGATTGTTACAAATAGGGGTGATACGGCACTCGCCTTATAGCTAACGGAATATGTTGCACGTTGTATCCAAATCTTTGTGTATACCCTTATGCGTATAGGTTATTGCTTAATTCCACCGTGTTCGATCGTCATGCATTTAACAAGAATATGTCTCAACGCCCCTCATCTTAAGGTCTCGAGAAGCTGTGTCCTGCCTTTGACACAAACGGTGCCGTAGAAGATGTGTATCGATGTAGTTGTGCGATAACTCAACGAACTGATGTTACCTATACGAAATTGCAATCAAACACTGTTTATCACTATGTTCATTTCTTATCATCAAACACATACATGATAAGAAAACATTACAATGTGAACGCAAAACAACTAAGACGTAAGATTTTACACCACAATGTTACATAAGGAACTTAATCTATAGGCACACGATGTTCTTTTTTGATTAACAGGAATGTCGATTTGAATGCTAGAAAGACTGTCCATCAGTTATATGGACGTTTTGTCGATGTTAAAAGATAATAATTGTAGAGAAAAGTGTCCTTCTTTGAAAAGTTTTCGAACTTGTCTGTTTGATGTTGATCGGATGGACATAAGACAGGCAGCAGTGAATTACAATTAATACCTGGATCAAGCGATCCTTATCCTAAAAATGACACTTGTAATATTCAAATAAACACTTTTTGTGATTCCCATATTACTGTAAAGTGTGAAAGTTAAAAGAGGCGAAAATGTATACTAAAATGCTAGCACATATTATTCGAAGCTTCTGTCGTTTCGTTTACTCTTTCAATTTATATTATTTCTCTCATTATAATGATTAAGAAATATATTCAAAAAATTATTAAACGCAACTGAACACCAATGTGCAAATTTATTTAACGAAAATATTATAACCCTCGGCCAATATTCTACCCTCTACCGCATTCGCAATCTTGTTGGTAAGTCAACGCAATAATTTGAATAGATTTAACTTACACCTTTCCATGAATGATCGATCATCGACAACTATTGAAACATAATTTTGAAATATGAAGTTCAAAGGTATTCGATTGAAGATATTCTTTCTTACACTTCAATGTACTCTTTCATAAGATAAGTAAATTGATTTTCAAATTATTTACAATCGTCTTGAAAGACGGAGATTTTAGGAACTGTTAATTACTTGTACAAATACGGCAGCCACAATCACAATTATCAAAATGCAGAACTTGGTAAAGCGACCGGATTTTGGATGTTGTTTGAGCACATCAAGTGGTCGTGTTTTGATTGGATAGAGGACGCGGTCCGTCACGGTTTCCATCGCCTGCACAGCATTTGCCCATTTTCCGGGACCCATCAAACGATACTGGTAGGCGGTGAAATGG
Organism: Ptychodera flava; assembly: GCF_041260155.1. Taxonomy (NCBI): domain Eukaryota; kingdom Metazoa; phylum Hemichordata; class Enteropneusta; family Ptychoderidae; genus Ptychodera; species Ptychodera flava. The sequence goes on from NC_091930.1 coordinate 34,825,036, forward strand.
CCGAAGAAACACCTGTAAGCCAGTTTTGGATTGGTTAAAGCCAAGCGGAAAATATTTGGCTTGACGCCGATTTGAGTGGCGATTTCGTCCATGTAGTCGAGGCCATCCACTTGTATGGTGTATCGCTGTGACCTCACGAATCTCGATGCAATGAATTCTTTCCAACGACGAATATCGATCAGCATGGCCTCGAGAGATGGTAGTCTAGCAAGACCTTTAAACACTCTGGTGGCCCACCGACATTGAAGCTCTGACACTGGGGGCGTTGCTCCCACTGGCTGCACAAGTCCGATTATTGCCAATGTGCCGTGTTTCATTTGTGGAGGAAATACGTGTTTGTACAGGGCCACTTCGTTGTTGGTAACTTTGACGATGGACTCGTCCAGGAACGGGAAGGCGAATGTGTATCCCGTCGCCATGATCACCTCGTCAATGTCTTCTTCCACGGTGCCGTCTTCAAACTCTACACTGGTTTGAAAGAAGCGCTTTACGTTGGCCTTGATCTTGATGCGACCGCACGAAATCTCGCTTTGCAAATAATCACTCACCGTTATAACTTGTTGTAGTGGATTATTCAAGGGTTGCAATCCGTGGATTTCGTGATTAAAGTTACCACTTATTCGTCTTTGAGTGTATCTTGCTAACAAAGACAGAGGAATTGCATTAAAAGCGCGGGATACATGCAAATTGGCTCGATTTATCACCCAGGTTCCTCTTCTTGTACTCAGTAACACCTGCAATCCAAACGATGCAGTGTTATTTTGTCAAAATCTGAAAACTGTGCGGCACAGAATCAAAGCAAATATGCTGTCATGGAAATCAGAATATAGACTTGCTCTTAGTCTGTAGACATATAAATATCAAACATATAATAAATTGAAGGACTGAACAGCAGCAGACCGCGGTAGGCTGTTGCGTAGCTCCTTGGGTGAACGTCTTGGCCCACGCTTGGCCAGTAACTCAGCTGCCGAGAAAAGCCAAGCGACTGAGAGCCAGTCTAATCAGGAGAGTGTGGTATATTAAAGGGTCAAAGTCGGCCATTTTTCATGAATTTTGTTTGATGCAAGATACTACATATATTTGTTGACATGGTGAAAGATACTGAATGAATGGGTGACCATGCATATATGCGACCCTGGTTTTAGACAAATTAAGAAATGAAACGATCGCGAAAATGAATTTAATGGTCATGACCATTAGTTCATTTTCGAGATGGTGTCATGTATCGTGTCTAAAAGCTGGGTCGAATATTTGCATGGTCACCCATTCATTCAGTATCTTTCAACATATCAAACAATGTAAGTAGTATCTCGTATCAAACAAAATTCATGAAAAATGGCCGACTTTGTCCCTTTAATGCCGTATATCTTGATATATTTTAGACAATTTTTTTCTCAAATTCAATCAACATCGACAGCCTTATTGCAGAAACAACTTAAATGTCTATGTCCTAAACTTACAATGTACAAAATGCAATCCATGTTACATTTTTACATTTTGTCACTGACATGAGGAAGTCTTTCATCTCAGTGTAGACCTGTGATGCTGCCCTCTATAGTCTTTGTGGATACAGACTACGCCTTCCATACACGCCACAAGTTTTTTTTCTTACCTGTGAACCAACTCTCGCGAGCTCCACCGCCGCATCACAGCCGGAGTTACCGATCCCGATCACCAATATGCGTTTGTCCTCGTACCCGCGTGGATGCCTGTAGTCGCGAGTATGCACAACTCGGCCTTTGAAGTCCCCCTGGCAAGGAAACTTCGCCATATGCGGATCGGCTTGGTGACCCGAACACACCAACACCGCATCGAAGGTTTCTGTCTTCCGCGTGTCTGTCTCCTTCTCGGTGAATCCGACATCCCATTTACCGTGTGTGTGGTAATCTTTCGCTGGTTTGACGCTATCGACGCAAACGTTGAACTTGACGTACTTTAACAATGCAAAGTGCTCAGCATACAGTCTGAAGTATTTCATGACGACAGTGTGGGGCATAAAGTTTGGAAATTCCTTCGGTGGCGGGAAATCACTAAAACTCATGTTTTCTTTGCTAGTATTGGCAACGGTAGAACGGAACACACTGGGACTACCTTCTCTTACGTCTTCATGGTAATTCCACAACCCACCGATGTCTCCATCTTTTTCAAAGCACACAGGTTCAAGACCCTCATCGAGACAACATTTGATGGCCGTGAGCCCACTCGCTCCAGCTCCAATAACCGCTACCCTTTTAGACATATTGTTGACAGAGCGACCTGTTTGACACAAACACGACAGACGATACACGAACGTTAGTTAATATACTATAACCATGCGGCAATTCAACAAATATCGTTGTGATATAATATGCTCTAATGAGGCCACCATTGGATTACGTCAGTTATGTGTAAATTATAAAGCGTTTTTTTTCAGAAAATTAAAACTTTGTATAAGGCAAAAACAAGCTTATATCTAGCTATACCATTCTCTGCTTTTCAATGCGCCTCATTATTGTATAACAAAAATGACCTCAAACAAATCAAAGACAGTTGTTGATTATTATCACTAAAAGATGACGAATCAGAAACAAAAAAGAGAACTGTAAAGACATTAAAAACTAGACACCACCTTAGAAACGACACCGATGCAAATATCAATTGGCTACTTACTTGGTAACGATATATGTTTGCAGCGGCTTCAAATGCCAAAAACTTCAAATGGCGTACTTTTTAAAGCTTTGTCGAGTGTTATCACGTGACTGGCAATTATTATATTTATTCATTACTCACAATTTGGGCCTACAATTAGAATGAACGGACAGTGGTAGTAGTTTTATTAAACTGACCTAGTGAAAGAGAACAAGCCACGACAGGCTTTTAGTCACTGCTAAAAAAAAGTACATTTCAGGACAAATTTAATTTAATGGAAAACATATTCATGAGCCGCTTTCAACTAAATTTCTTGTTTGCCGTCTGCTTGCTGGTATGTTTTCAGAGAAAAGTAACAAAAAACAAACATTATGTTAACACTATTACAAATAAAAATATTATTTTTCCGAAACAAACCAAATGAAAATTGAGTTTCTGTTAATGCGTTTGTATTCTTTTGTCTGTATTTGTTATTTTCCCTGGCAGGCTGGTAGGTTTTTTCAAAAACCCAAGGACGGCAAACAAAGAATTTTCTTCAAATGGCCTTCTTTGTAAACTTTCAAATACAAAACATGTGAATGAATAAATCAGTACGTTCAATAACCTCTAAAGCGTCGCCTATCGAAGCATGATAGCTGAACGAGATCCATAAGAAGGTACTGATTTGTCGCTCCTCTTGAGCTCTATAGAAATGTTTGGCCGTACTTCTACATATTATGTATCAACTAAAAACTCAAGTTTCTGTATATCCGTTCGTACATCAAAGTCATGACAATGTCAAATGCAATGTCAAATACAGTATTGCAATAATCGTTATATAACGAACGATAGAACAAAAAGTTGATTTAATCTTCAACGCTTTTTTTTGATTACAATATACACACAGTTCCTATGCTGTACTGCTTCACATCTGTATCTTCCTGTTTCGATACAAAGAGGCAAAATATATGTTTGCAGCGGCTTCAACTGCCGAAAACGTCAAAAAGCGTACAATTTAAAGCTTTGTTGAGTGTTGTCACGTGATTGGCAATTATTATATTTATTCATTACTCACAATTACGATTAGAATGAACGGACAGTAGTGGTAGTAGTTTTATTAAAGTGACCTAATGAAAAAGAACAAGCCACGACGGGCTTTTTAGTCACAGCTAAATGTACATTTCAGGACAAATTTAATTTAATGGAAAACATATTCATTAGCCGCTTTCAATAAACTTCTTTCTTTGCTATCTGCGTGCTGGTATGTTTTCAGAGAAAATTAACAAAAATCAAACACAATTTTAACACTATTACAAATAAAAATATTATTTTTCCAAAACAAACCAAATGAAAATTGAGTTTCTGTTAATGCATTTGTATTCTTTTGTCTGTATTTGTTATTTTCCCTGGCAGGCTGGTAGGTTTTTTCAAAAACCCAAGGACGGCAAACAAAGAATTTTCTTCAAATGGCCTTCTTTGTAAACTTTCAAATACAAAACATGTGAATGAATAAATCAGTACGTTCAATAACCTCTAAAGCGTCGCCTATCGAAGCATGATAGCTGAACGAGACCCATAAGGTACTGATTTGTCGCTCCTCTTGAGCTCTATGGAAACGTTTGGCTGTACTTCTACGTGTGTCATTAACTAAAAACTCATGTTTCTGTGTATCGTTTACATCAAAATCATGACAATTTCAAATGCAATGTCAAATAGAGTATTTGGATAACATCATATAACGAACGATACAACAAAAAGTTGATTTCATCTTCAACGCTATTTTGATTACAATATACACACACTTCTTATCTTGTACTGCTTCATCTCTGTATCTTCCTGTTTTCGATACTAAGAGGAAAAATATACGTTTGCAGCATTTTACCCATGTTAGTGTTATCACTTGACTGGCAATTATTGTATGTATTCATTACTCACAATTACAATTAGAATGGACGGGACAATTTAGTTATTTTTTTCTTTTTTCGGCTTTACTGTTCCCCTTGCCCATAAAAAACGTTGATGGTCAGGGCGGGGTCTGCTATTTCCATTGATTATCAACGAACCCCTAAAAACCGCAAAATTTACGAAACCTTCCCACGCGAAAGACAGATGTTGTATTCACTGAACAGTGATGAGTAAGTGTTGCAAAAGTGTCACACGCGCTGTGAACATTTTGCAAAATCCGTGATACTTTAGAAAAAAAAATGTCTGAACTTGATCCAAAAGTTCTCCCTTTTATTAAGTGATTGACTGTGATCTTTACAAATCACAGTTTACGTTTTAGCTGTAAAGTTACGATGTTTACGATACTGTGAGTTGTTAATATTATTATTCATGTTCACGGGCATATAAACAAACCATTACTGTGTATTTGTAGTCAGTTCATCAGCTCCACCATTTAAAGAGGACACGTAGTATAATTTACATGCAACCAATGTTCCGATGAGATCATTATATTGAATCAAATTGTCATCCCAAAGAAGCGGGTGCAAAAAATGCCATTACCGATGGTAATTACCGATGGTATTAGTATTGGTTCCAAAGCTGTAATTTTTTTGTCTTAAATTGGCAACGATTATGACCTTGGGTACATCTAATTATGAGAACAGGGTCACCGGTATCAAGCTGAGCATAATTTCAGGTGTAGCTTTTGAATGAAAACGATAGCTTTGACACAGTGCAGGATAGCTTTGGGTATACGTAGGAAACGATAGCTGCTGGAATGGAATCTGTAAGTTTGGACGGCTGACAGCAAAGCAGTGGATACGGCGGTAAGTATTTTTACCCGTTTTCTCATAAAAATCTGTTGTGTAAGATGCCTTGTTCACTGAGGTTCAGCTTCGATTACACTTCTGTAAAGTTTCTGCCCCCATTTTACAAAACTTGCAGAGAAATCACCGTTCCCGTTTTCGAACTGAACAGGCTATCAGGACGTCCTATTCTAAGCTTAATATATATGTCGTACAGGGATTAGAATAGTGTAAAGACGTACTCGTTAGTTTTGGCAATGTCTGTTTTCCAGAGTTAAGACTTACCAAGATTTCAAAGTTAGCTTCAGATAAGATGAATAGTTATCTTCTCTCCTTACATGTATGCACGAGCACTCTTTGCATACACTTAGTCTATCATATACACAATCCATGTACATGTATATGTATTAGAATAGGACGTCCTGATAGCCTCTTGCGTGGAAAATTTTGAGAAAAATTGATGTGTGCAATGGTGCAGTCTGGTGCAATCTGAGAGGTGTCTTCAATATGTATTTTTACTGAGCAAAACTGTTAGGACGCCCGAAGGGGAGAGCACGAGAGGGGGTCCCCCTCTCGCATCGAAAATTTTGAGAAATTGATGTGTGAAATGTTGCAACCTGGGAGGTGTTCACTTCATTTTGCACCAAAAATTGAGTAACCCCCTTCTTTCTCTCCATATTTTGAGCAATCCCTCTTCTAGCTTTCCATTTTTGAGTAACCCCTTCAAATTCCTCCGACCCCAGGCCGTAAACAATGACGACTCCCTAATTGTTGATATTTCATGAGGTGGAGACTCGGTACGACCTTTTGGACTAGCGGCTCCATGTGTTTGCAGAGGTTGCATTTCAGCCAGGGTGGTTACTTCGTTTCCCGTCGTCATGACAATCTCGTCTGATGTTTTCCGCCACCATGCTTTTAAGAAATTTGATTTGCCTTATTATTTTGAAATCTAGTTAGACAAACTCTTATTTTGTCAGACAACAAATGCCAATAAGAGTCTGTTGCTGTAGTGGGTTTTTTTTGGCACTAACCGCGGATTGCTCGTTGGAATCGGTTGAATGAGTTGTGTGACCACAAGAACTGCTTTTACAGACGAGATAAACACTACCTGACAATTGCTTTCAACCAAGTCGATTAAAGATCAAGTTGTAAAGGCAGGCAACCATTCGATTTGGAGATGTACTATTGTAACCAGAGACACTGTCACTGTAAAGCTGCTATTTCTGACTGTTCAGAACAAAATCAAAATTTGATGGGCACTCTTAAAGCGAACTGTTCGCAACTGAAACGATTTCAAAATTGGGCAGGTGGGAATATTTGCTGTTCTTATTCCAACCAAGACGCCTCCCCGCTTCCTTCTCTCCACATCAGCTCCCCAGCTCAGGTTTGTCGCATACCTTTTTTAAAGCCAATGTCAAAGAGATCAAAATCAACACTATCATATTCTGATTATACTCCTAGTCGGTTTCACATGGGTTTTGATCAAGCATACCTGATAATTTTTCAGTCCAATTATGTATATTTTCCCTTGCCCATTCCAGCTCTATAATCCGGGGGGGGGAAGTATCTGCCTGTCTGTCAGCCAAGAATAGCTTGTAAAGTCCTATGTAACAAAGGCCCTTTGGCTGCCGTTGCACCTTTATTTCGACGTAATTAAATGTCCAGTAAATATCAAGCCATAAAATTCACGTGTTCTTTTCTTAAACCTTCGTATCTCGAGCTGCCATTTCAGACTCAAATACATATTGCTTCACTAGGCACAACATTCAGCTAGATCACTTGGGAATGAAAGTATCAACATAAAGGTTTGACTCAGTACCAAGATATATACTTTAACATAAGATATGATACAATGTACACTTAGTGCTCTATCACAAAAAAGATGATTTCAATTATGAAATTTAATAAACTTTCCAGTAATACAGAGTTGGATCATTCGGTAAGTTCTATGATAGTAATGGGTATGCGATTTCAAAATACGACACGTCTGTTTCTCAAACGATGAGTGACATTATTTCTAGCTTTACCTTACAAAAATAATTTGGAGGTCGTACCAAACACTCTAAAATTGTCACCGTGGGCATAACCTTGACGGTGAAGCATGCTAACATGGTAAGTTTACCATCACTACGCAGTGGTTCAAGATTTCCCGAATTTTATTTTCATTTTCATTTTCTATTCATTTTTTGCACATGGTGAATCATACTTCGAATTATGTTGTTTTGACCTGTTGTGAAGTCACATTCCCTGACCTAGTGCGAGCGATGAATATTGATTGTGAGAAGTCGATATGGCGCCTCTTCAGCTGTCGGTATATAAAAATGAACAGAGCTTCCTTTGCGTAGTAAACCAGTGACGATTTTCATTTGAAAGAGACAAGGTGTAATACACAGTCATGGCAGTGGTGGCGCTTTAATTAACAAGGCTTACAAAAAATTCCAAGCAGTGTTGGTACTCATTGAATGGCTTGCAACACTCCCGCATACAACAAAGGCACATCAACACACCCGTTCTACAGTGAAATGATTTCATTTTATACACCTGTATACTTTCAAAACCAAATCATGATTTACATCACTTTCCTTCTTTGTGGGGGGATCATGAATATATCAAGCTAAAATAAATTCTTTTTGCATTATTCGTCGATTTTAAGTACATGTACAGTTACCAAGTGCGTTAAATTATCGATCAGTGCCATTCTCCTACAAGCTGTGGCAGTGATTTGCTGTGAAGAATATTGTAAGATTTCGCCTTTCTTCACAGCAAAACAGAATTTGTGAAGGAAGCTTGACGTGGATATTCTCACTCCCCATCTCTATTGTTATTCTAACCTTGTAAGTTGCTTGATATTCGTTAAATCGGTTCTGTTGTATTAAAGTGTATATCTCACCAATTTTTTGTACGTCTGAATTTAATCGAATTGCATAAAACAATATTCATTAATATTTCGAAAGCGCAACCATTTCTATAGCAGTATACTTTCACTGTTAAAGTTGTGAAAAATTCACCAGTCAGTAACCGTCCGAGTTCATAGTCGCCACGTATTGATCACGTGGCATGACGTCAGAAGTGGCTAACATGTGAGAGCAATCACCTGTGAGCAATAGTCAACACATTGGGTACCAATTTCGAGAAGATCTCAGATAGTTCACTGTGGTGAATAGATGTGCGGTTTTGGGCTGCAACAACACAAACCTGGATGGTTTTAGTCTACATTTGTGCAGTCAATTTGGTGTGGATCTAGAAATATTTATTGTGTGTTGAGTTAGCGGCCATATTGGTTTCGAATATTTCCATGAGTGGGTAACTGACTAGACTAGCCCCGAAGTGTGTGGGCATATAAATATCAAAACAGAATAAATTGAAGGACATTTGAATAAAATCGATCGACTGTCACGTTTATGGTGAAGTGACATTGAAGCAATTTACTCTGGTTGGCCCATGCGTCGATCGGAGGGGTGTCAACTGCTATTGCCTTGGCCAGCTGTAAATGGTGCCGCACGCCGAGACAAAAAAAGCAAAGTGGCGAGAGTAAGCCTGGCGTTCTGGTGTTTTCATTTAGTACTGCAGGAAAGCACAGGATCGATTCCGCAGGCAGTAAGTCCTGATAAAAGTAATATTCTGCTCTAATAACTTTTGTGAAGAACGGGGCAGGTAGATCGCAAATTTTCAAGATTTCTTGTGAAGCTGCAGATTGTTTGCGTTGACCTACTCGACTATATAGCGGTCGGCTGGTCTTGGGAGACATTTCACGCTGAGTGAACTGAGGCAACAATCTACGCTACAATATTTCCGATGGAATCATTTTCAACAGTAACACTAGACTCTTCATCAATAGCTACTATCTAAATCAATCATTCCAAACAAAATTCTATTGTAGGAGTGAGTGTCACAATCAAAATTATAGACAGAACTTGAGATGGATGCATTTTGCAATTGTGTGTACAGCTTCTCTCTCCAATCTACACTCAAGAACCCAAATTATGACGTCACAGAAATGGACGCGTTCCTCACGAAGGTTTTTTCGTCAAGCCATGAACATTTTTGATTCTCACAATAATTTATCAAGGGAAAAAGGAAAAAACACACCACCATTTAGCATCGAAACAGTATTATTATTTATTGACAAAAATTTTAAAAAAATGTGTTCTAGGTGAGATATACCCTTTAAACACAGTATACCTTGATCGTTTTAAAAGTGAAATTAAAAAAAATATATGTTTGATTACATGCACAGTACACAACCGGCACTATCAAGTATCGGAAAATGCAGTAAGGTACATATAACGTACATTTGATTAAAGCATATAGACAATAGGAATACCCTAGCAAGGCATTCATGGCTAGCTACGTGCGATACGGATAAATGCCGCAACACTGAGGGCAGCCATGTCAACTGAAATCACGATCGTGCGAGCAAGTCTTGTTTACAACCTCCAGTAATATTTCGATAATTATGTATTTGATATCATGTTCGTGCAAGTCGAAAGCGCCCCTGTTTCCATGCCTCATTTCTGCCGATGGCTGCCCTGTGCTCACAAAAGGGTCCGGTGTGTGGTAGTCACGGTTACCAATACATTACTTGGGGACTCATAACTGGCCGCCCCCAACACAAAATAACTTTACTCTGTCATCGAAAGTTTTCTCATAAGGTAAACAACAATGTAATCGACAGTGATTGGCAACTCATTTCGTACTATACCGGCACATCGTCATTGCCAAACTCGATATCTTAACTAATCAAATAGATTAGTCAGCGAGATAGATAGATAGATAGATAGATAGATAGATAGATAGATAGATAGATAGATAGATAGATAGATAGATAGATAGATAGATAGATAGATAGATAGATAGATAGATAGATAGATAGATAGATAGATAGATAGATAGATAGATAGATAGATAGATAGATAGATAGATAGATAGATAGATAGATAGATAGATAGATAGATAGATAGATAGATAGATAGATAGATAGATAGATAGATAGATAGATAGATAGATAGATAGATAGATAGATAGATAAGCAACAGATAGAACGACTGTTGTCCATACTACAGCAATGATGATGAATGTCAAGAATGAGACTGTCCTATGGAAATGAGCATGAAGCATGAACAGACGTCACTTTGAGCTTGAAATGACGATGATGATGATCATTATAACGACGACAACGCCAACGACAATGGTGGTGGTTGTGGTGATGCTTATCTCATATTATAACACGCCACATGCTCATTCCGTGTCGCGATTCGCCAGAATACGTCACGTGACGAGAAAATAGATACGTCTAGTCCCCACCGGATCGACAAAAGTGACGTCAGAGGGTATTTTTTGAAAAGCTATTTCCCTAGGGAAATAGTTCTGACCAAATTTGGAAAAGTGTCCGGTCACGTGACCGTAGTGTCGTCTGCAGCTTTGCAACAATGGCGGGTGACCAGAACATGATGTGCGTCCGGGATAGGTGACGACACATTCTCTAAAACAGATTTTCCAACATTTTCCAATATTCCAACAGCGTAGGAACTTGAACAGCTCATCGATGGAAAAAATTAAAGTGCTACAAGGAATGTCGCTAGGTAAGCTAAGAATATGTTTTGAGAGAAAGTGGTACCACATACAACTGAAACCGCTGTGGAAACAGTAAACTTGTCACAATGGATTGTTGCCATGCAAAATATCAAAACACATTAAAAACTATATAACAATACAACATGAGCGTGGGTGGTGTTATAAATCACCTATAGCCTGGTCTTTATTCGGGCTATAGCGCTCGTCTATTACCCCTCGTGGCCGTGTGTTACCAGAAACACATCGCCATACCCCTCGGCCTACGGCCTCGGGGAATAGCGGTGTGTTCACTGGCCCTCGGGGTAATAGACGGGCGCTATAGCCCTCATGACCAGGCAATTAGGTGTTTAATAATGACGATAAAGTTACGATTAGAGCATGGAAAGAGTGAAGAATGCATTAAAACAGCAATGTGCAGGTTTGGCGGCAGAGAGGAGAAAAAAACAAACAGACAGACAGTCAGAGGTTGGCAGGGAAGCGGGTAGACATACAAAAGACGGGCAGGAGGGTGGTCCAAGTTAACTCAGAAAACAAACCCCGCTTTAATAAGGAATATTTTGCCGTATTTACGTGTACTTTTGTTTCAGCCTTGACGAGTTTTAA